>NW_026608097.1:0-89000 GCF_029499605.1 Hyla sarda
AAATAGTGTATTTTTGGTCACTTCTTATAGCATGAAAAAATGAATACAAACATGGTACCGATAAAAACTTCAGAACACGGCGCAAAAAATGAGTCCTCATACCGGCCTGTATGCAGAAAACTAAAAAAGTTATAGGGGTTAGAAGATGAGAATTTTTAACATATAAATTTTCCTGCATGATGTAGTTATGATTTTTTTCCAAAGTAATACAATATCCAACCTATATAAGTAGGGTATCATTTTAACCGTATGGACCTACAGAATAAAAATGATGTGTTATTTTTACAAAAAAATGCACTGCGTAGAAACGGAAGCCCCCAAAATTTACAAAAGGAAATTTTTTCTTCAATTTTGTCGCACAATGATTTCGCCGTTTCGCCGTGGATTTTTTGGTAACATAACTAATGTCACTGCATAGTAGAATTGGTGGCACAAAAAATTGAATAGGTGCAAAATTGAAAGTGTTATGATTTTTAGAAGGTGATGAGGAAAAAATGAAAATGCAAAAACGGAAAAATGCTGAGTCCTTAAGGGGTTAAAGTGACAGTGGTCAGATCTGCAAAAAATGCTCTGGTCCTTAACCCCTTCAGGACGGAGCCCATTTTGGCCTTAAGGACCGGAGCGTTTTTTGCACATCTGACCACTGTCACTTTAAACATTAATAACTCTGGAATGCTTTTAGTTATCATTCTGATTCCGAGATTGTTTTTTCGTGACATATTCTACTTTAACATAGTGGTAAATTTTTGTCGATACTTGCATCCTTTCTTGGTGAAAAATCCGTAAATTTGATGAAAAATTTGAAAATTTTGCATTTTTCTAACTTTGAAGCTCTCTGCTTGTAAGGAAAATGGATATTACGAATACATTTTTTTTGGTTCACATATACAATATGTCTACTTTATGTTTGCATCATAAAATTGACGTGTTTTTACTTTTGGAAGACACCAGAGGGCTTCAACGGTCAGCAGCAATTTTCCGATTTTTCACAAAATTTTCAAACTCAGTATTTTTCAGGGACCAGTTCAGGTTTGAAGTGGATTTGAAGGGTCTTCATATTAGAAATACCCCATAAATGACCCCATTATAAAAACTACACCCCCCAAAGTATTCAAAATGACATTCAGTCAGCGTTTTAACCCTTTAGGTGTTTCACACGAATAGCAGCAAAGTGAAGGAGAAAATTCACAATCTTCATTTTTTACACTCACATGTTCTTGTAGACCAAATTTTTGAATTTTTACAAGGGGTAAAAGGACAAAATTTTTACTTGTATTTGTAGCCCAATTTCTCTCGAGTAAGCACATACCTCATATGTCTAAGTGTTTGGCGGGCGCAGTAGAGGGCTCAGAAGGGAAGGAGCGACAAGGGGATTTTGGAGAGTACGTTTTTCTGAAATGGTTTTTGGGGGGCATGTTACGTTTAGGAAGCCCTTATGGTGCCAGAACAGCAAAAAAAAAAACACATGGCATACCATTTTGGAAACTAGACCCCTCGGGGAATGTAACATGGGATAAAGTGAACCTTAATACCCCACAGGTGTTTCACGACTTTTGCAAATGTAAAAAAAAATAAATAAATTTTACCTAAAATGCTTGTTTTCCCCAAAAATTTTTATTTTTAAAAAGGGTAATAGCAGAAAATACCCCTAAAAGTTTGAAGCCCAATTTCTCCCGATTCAGAAAACACCCCATATGGGGGTGAAAAGTGCTCTGCTGGCGCACTACAGGTCTCGGAAGAGAAGGAGTCACATTTGGCTTTTTGAACGCAAATTTTTCTCTGTGGGCATGCCGCATTTAGGAAGCCCCTATGGTGCCAGGACAGCAAAAAAAAAAACACATGGCATACCATTTTGGAAACTAGACCCCTCGGGGAACATAACAAGGGGTTAAGTGAACCTTTATACCCCACAGGTGTTTCACAACTTTTGCATATGTAAAAAAAAAATTTTTTTTTTACCTAAAATGCTTGTTTTCCCAAAAATGTTACATTTTTAAAAAGGGTAAAAGCAGAAAATACCCCCCAAAATTTGTAACACAATTTCTCCCGAGTACGGCGATACCCCATATGTGACCCTAAACTGTTGTCTTGAAATACGACAGGCCTCCAAAGTGAGAGCGCCATGCGCATTTGAGGCCTAAATTAGGGATTGCATAGGGGTGGACATAGGGGTATTCTACGCCAGTGATTCCAAAACAGGGTGCCTCCAGCTGTTGCAAAACTCCCAGCATGCCTGGACAGTCAACGGCTGTCCGACAATACTGGTAGTTGTTTTGCAACAGCTGGAGGCTCCGTTCTGGAAACAGTGGCGTACCAGACGTTTTTCATTTTTATTGGGGAGGGGAGGGGGGATGTGTAGGGGTATGTGTATATGTAGTGTTTTTTACTTTTTATTTAATTTTTTGTGTTAGTGTAGTGTAGTGTTTTTAGGGTACAGTTGCACGGGCGGGGGTTCACAGTAGTTTCTCGCTGGCAATTTGAGCTGCAGCAGAAAGTTTGCGGCAGCTCAAATTTGCAGCCAGATACTTACTGTAATCCTCCGCCCATGTGAGTGTACCCTGTACGTTCACATTGGGGAGACATCCAGCTGTTGCATAACTACAACTCCCAGCATGCCCGTTGGCTGTTGGTGACTGCTGAGAGTTGCAGTTTTGCAACAACTGTAGGCACACTGGTTATGTATCACTGAGTTTGTGACCTAACTCAGTGTTTCACAACCAGTGTGCCTCCAGCTGCAAAACTACAACTCCCAGCATGTACGGTGACTGCTGAGAGTTGTAGTTTGCAACAGCTGGAGGCACACCGGTCGTGAAACACTGAGTTAGGTAAAAAAAAACTCTGAGTTTCCCAACCAGTGTGCCTTCAGCTGTTGCAAAACTACAACTCTCAGCAGTCACCGACAGCCAACGGGCATGCTGGGAGTTGTAGTTATGCAACCAGCAGATGCACCACTACAACTCCCAGCATGCACTTTAGCTGTTTGTGCAAGCTGGGAGTTGTAGTTATACAACAGCTGAAGGTACACTTTTCCATAGAAAGAATGTGCCTCCAGCTGTTGCAAAACCATAAGTCCCAGCATGCCCATAAGGGAATGCTGGGAGTTGTGGTGGTCTGCCTCCTGCTGTTGCATAACTACAGCTCCCAGCATGCCCTTTTTGCAGGCTGGGAGCTGTTGCTAAGCAACAGCAGGAGGCTGTCACTCACCTCCAACGATCCAGACGCTGCAGGTCAGTCCCGCCGCCGCCGCTGCTCCTGGGGCCACGATCCCAACATTAACGCCGGGGATCGGGGTCCCCAGCACCCGGGGTGCCTGTCCCGCACCCGCTCACGTCCTCCAGAAGAGGGGCGGAGCGGGTGCGGGAGTGACACCCGCAGCAGGCGCCCTGATTGGTCGGCCGGTAATCCGGCCGACGAATCAGGGCGATCGTGAGGTGGCACCAGTGCCACCTCACCCCTGCAGGCTCTGGCTGTTCGGGGCCGTCAGAGACGGCCCCGAACAGCCAGTAATTCCGGGTCATCGGGTCACTGGAGACCCGATTGACCCGGAATCGCCGCAGATCGCTGGACTGAATTGTCCAGCGATCTGCGGCGATCGCCGACATGGGGGGGCATAATGACCCCCCTGGGCGATATGCCGGGATGCCTGCTGAACGATTTCAGCAGGCATCCGTCTCCGGTCCCCAACCGGCTAGCGGTGGGGGCCGGAATTCCCACGGGCGTATGGATATGCCCTCGGTCCTTAAGGACTCGGGATGCAGGGCGTATCCATACGCCCTATGTCCTGAAGAGGTTAAGGCCAAAATCACCTCGGTCCTTAAGGGGTTAAAATTATGAAATATGGTCATAAAAATATTAATTATGAAAAATTATGAAAATGTATCATTAGGCAGGTAGTACCCCCAAATTAGACCCCCCCATTAGACAGGTAGTAGCCCCAAATTACACCCCCCCAGTAGACAGGTAGTACCCCCAAATTAGACCCCTCCCCCAGTAGACAGGTAGTACCCTCAGATTAGACCCCCCCCCAGTAGACAGGTAGTACCCCCAGATTAACCCCCCCCCCCCTCCCGCAGTAGGCAGGTAGTACCACCAGATTAACCCACAAGTAGGCAGGTAGTCCCCCCAGATGAACTCCCCAGTGGGCAGTTTGTACCCCCAGATTAGACCCCCCCCCCAGTAGGTAGGTAGAACCCCCTGATTAGACAACCCCCACCCCCGGCTGGTACCTTTTTAGTTGCCGGGGATTCAGGGCAGCACCTTCCCCTAGATAAGAGCAAGCACAGCTACACGCGTAATGATGCTCGGTCACGTCACACTCTCAGAATACCTAGGGCCGGCGTCAGAACGTAGGCCCTTGAGTTCTGGGAGCGTGACGTGACCGAGCGTCATTACGCGCGTAGCGGTGCTTGCTCTTATCCAGCCTGGCCCACAGGGTAAGCGGCTGAAATGGGATATTTCCTGGTTGACAAATAGGCCAGTCCGGCCCGTGTTACTGTACAGGGCAGGAGGACGGCCCAGCCTGCGGCCCTGACAGGTATTATAAAGATATGCAGGTTCATGAACTATTTCTCCCGTTACTATCTTCCGTCACAAAATAACGGCCGTTATTAATAACGGGCTATAACGGGTTAAAACGGCTATTAGAAAAACCCCATAGACTATGAAGGGATTTTCTAACGACAGTATAGGATTTTGTAACTGACGTTTTCAGCTGATTTTCAGACGGAACTTCGTACGGATGTTTAAAAACTGAGAATTTTGTAGGGTGGAAGAAGCCTCACAAACACAATGATATATATAAATGAATATCAATTAGATATCATTAGTAAGAAAGCATTACAAGCTTATTAGTTAATTGACTATAGTAGAACAATACAATTGAGTAGGAAGTAACTTGTTACAACATAAGCTACTTTGGTTCGGATATCGTATACAGACTATCTAGAGCAGTGATTTCCAACTGGGGTGCCGCGGGATTTTGACGGCAAATATTTTATTTTTTTATTCACCAGCCTGGCCTGCGCGTCTGAAATTTATGGCGCCGCAGGGGGGAAGGGAAGTATGTGTGCGCTTTGCTGTGCGTGCACACATATCGCAACCCCCTGCATTCCTCTCACCCTGCGGCCCAGTGAGTGAGTGCACTGGCGGTGCTCTGCCGGATTACCGTGCCGGTGTAGTGCCCCGTGCCCCAGCATCCCCCTCCCCCCCCAGCGGCCCAGTGAGTGAGTGCACTGGCGGTGCTCTGCCGGATTACCGTGCCGGTGTAATGACCCGTGCCCCAGCGTCCACTCCCCTCCCACCCCCAGCGTCCCAGTGAGTGAGTGCACTGGCGGTGCTCTGCCGGATTACCGTGCCGGTGTAGTGACCCGTGCCCCAGCATCCCCCTCCCCCCCAGCGGCCCAGTGAGTGAGTGCACTGGCGGTGCTCTGCCGGATTACCGTGCCGGTGTAATGACCCGTGCCCCAGCGTCCCCCTCCCCCCCCCCCAGCGTCCCAGTGAGTGAGTGCCCTGTCGGAGCCCTGAGTCGCTGCCCTGCCGGAGAGGGGAGGAAGGTGGAAGCTGCGCCTGATTACTGTGCCAGTGTAGTGAAGAAAAATGGCAAAAGGTACTGTACCCTTTCGTACCCTCTGTTACCCCTTCTTAACCCCGTCCACCCCCCCCTCACCCCTGTCATCCATGTCCACCCCCTGTCTATCCCTGTCACCCATGTCCACCCCTCCCTGTCCACCCCCTATTCACCCCTCTATCCCTTTGTCACCCCTCTTTTATCCCCCTTGTCATCCTTGTCCACCCCCATTATCCCTGTTCACCCCCATATCTCCCGTGTCCACCATCCTGTCATCCATGTCCACCTTGGCCACCTCTGTCCATTCCTCTGCAACACATGTCCCCCCCCCATCCACCCCTCTGACCACCCCCCAGTCTACATCTGTCACCATTGTCCCTCCACCCTAATCACCCCTCTGTCCCTCCTGTCATCCATGTCCACCTTGGCCATCCCCCCTCTGTCACCGATGTACACTCCTCTACCCCCCCATTCCATAGACTTGCATACGGGGGGCGGGGGGGTGACATCACACGGAGGCGGGAGGGGGTGGGGTCTTCATACTCTGGCCCGTGGTCACCACCCGGCTGTTTGTGAGCTGGCACCGCTGAGTGCAGCTCAAACAGGTGGGTGGCGAATACAAGATTGCGGGGGTCCCCAGCGGCGGGACCCCCATGGGGAGACATCATATCCCCTATCCTTTGGATAGGGTATAAGATGTCTCAGGGCCGGAGTACACCTTTAAGATGTTAGCCGAGCTTTCTTACAATCTTACTGAGGAACCTTCTGACAATATTTTACCATTTCTTCTCACACTGTATGGTCACTGCAATTCTCTGTAAAGACGAGGTTACTCATTCCATTAACCCCTTAAGGACCCGGGCTTTTTCCGTTTTTTCATTTTCAATTTTTCCTCCTTAACTTAAAAAAATCATAACTCTAAAATTTTTACCTAAAATTCTATATGATGGCTTATTTTTTGCGTCACTAATTCTTCTTTGTAATGACATTAGTCATTTTACCCAAACATCTACGTTGAAACGGGAAAAAAAATCAATGTGCGACAAAATTGATGAAAAAAAACTCTATTTTGTAAGTTTTGGGGGCTTCCGTTTTTACACAGTACATTTTTTGGCAAAAATTACACCTTATCTTTATTCTGTAGGTCCATACGGTTAAAATGATACCCTACTTGTATAGGTTTGATTTTGTATCACTTCAGAAAAAAATCCTGACTACATGCAGGAACATTTATACGTTTAAAATGGTCATCTTCTGACCCCTATAACTTTTTTATTTTTCTGTGTTCAGGGTGCTATGAGAGCTATTTTTTTTGCGCCGTGATCTGAAGTTTTTAGCTGTATCATTTTTGTTCTGATCAGACTTATTGATCACTTTTTATTCACTTTTTTGTGGTATAAAAAGTGATCAAAAATGCGCTATTTTGGACTTTGGAATTTTTTTGCGCATACGCCATTGAATGTGCGGTTTAAAAAGCAGTATATTTTTATAATTTGGACATTTCCGCACGCGATGATACCACATATGTTTATTTTTATTTACAGTTTTTTTTATTCTTGGAAATGCCGGGTGATTCAAACTTTTATTAGGGGAAGGGATAATTGAAAGGGTTAATGATTTTTTTTTCTTACACTTTTCTTATGCAATATTATAGCTCCTACAGGGCAGGCTATAACATTGCATTAACTGATCTTTACCACTGATTGATGCATCTCCATAGGAATGGATCAATCAGTGTTTTCGGCGATTGGATGCTCAAGTCTGGATCTCAGGCTTGAAGCATTCATTCGGCGATCGGACAGCACAGGAGAAGGTAAGAAGACCTCCTCCTGTGCTACAGCTGTTCGGGATGCCGACATTATACCGTGATGATCCCGAACAGCTCCCTGAGCTAGCCGGGCACTTTTACTTTCGTTTTTAGCTGCGCGGCTCAGCTTTGAGTGGCTAAAGGGTTAATAGCGCACGCCACTGCGCTGTTAGAGGCGGGTTCCGACTTCACTATGACGCCGGGCCCGCCGCGATATGATGCGGGGTCCTTAAGAGGTTAAAGTGGTACTCCAGTGGAAAACTAGATTTTTTTTTTAAATCAACTGGTGCCAGAAAGTTTAACAGATTTGTAAATTACTTCCATTTAAAAATCTTAATCCTTCCAGTACTTATAAACTGCTGTATGCTCTAGAGGTATCTCTTTTCTTTTAGAATTTCCTTTCTGTCTGACCACAGTGCTCTCTGCTGACACATCTGTCCATGTCAGGAACTGTCCAGAGCAGGATAGGTTTGCTATTGGAATATGCTTCTGCTCCAGACAGTTCCTGACATGGACAGAGGTGTCAGCAGAGAGCACTGTGGTCAGACAGAAAGGAAATTCTAAAAGAAAAGAACTTCCTCTGTAGTATTTTAGGCCCTGTCAGATTGAGACCTCCAGTGTCCTGGGGGCTCCCCTGCAGGGACTCAACCATTTCTAATCTGTATTTGCACTGTTATAATTTAGCAATCCGTTATTAGGTGTCTGTAGCTTTAAGTATGTTGCCTAGCAACCTCAGGCTTAGTCAGGGTATGTGAGAGTGGAGGACTGAGGGCTAGACTCAACATTTGTGTAAGGTGTGTGACGATCCGTCTTGGGGATTAGCTCTGGGATCGTCCTGGACTACGCCACAGGATGCGTTTCTTCTCAATAAACCAGCAAACAAACGCTTATAATGCAAATCTGGCACCTTGCCAGTTTTATTAGACAGGTTGCAGGGAAAGAAATAAACAAAAAGCAGGAACAATACAAAATCCTAGACCGTCTGGTCACTGACTAAACAGATCAGCTTGTCCTGACTAACAACCGCTGAGCTTCCCTCAGCCGGTTAAACATATGTCCCCTGCAACCTTCTACTCACAATGTCACTCTCTTTGAGCCCCTCATAGCTCGGGCTGTGTACTCCTCAGCAGGCTCTGTCTCTTCCCTACAGCCCACATGCTGTCTCCTAGGAAGAGCCCACATTAGACTGAGTCTCCATCTCATATACACACCTCCCTTCCCTCCTGCCTCATTACTTAAGAAGCAGGTGAGAGCTTCTGCAGGGCGAGCCAAGGAAATACACCCTTTCCTTGCCACACTGCCACAGGTGTTATATTATGTTATTACTTGTATGTAACTTTATTGTAAATCCTAAAGGGGATACAGACAACTCTATGATCCACAGCTGCCTGGCCAATGGGCTTTAGTTCAGCCTTCCCTTATAAAGGGTGGCATTTCCTGTGAGAGGAATAGAGGAGGAGTAAAGCAATTCATTCAGTTCAGAGCTCAGAGTGAAGAATCCGCAGAGGAGTGAGAGCAAAGATGAGAGAGAGAGAGATAAGAAAAGCATGAAGTAACCCCAACTAATATTAAGCCTTTACTTCAGCTTTGATCAGAGAATTCCTAAAGGACAATTCTTTATCTTCCGGCGAAAAGCCACAAATCTACCGACACTTCAGTAAGTGACTTTAATCTCAAGCCTAATATAGCTAAAACTCCTAGTCCGGCCGTAAGAGCCAAGCATATATGCAATATCAAGTCCAGGCACTGCAAGCTGTGTGGTCCTCTAGAGACTGTCTGTTAAACCTTTGGGAGACTTTGGTTGAGCGCTGTGGAGATTGTACCACCTATCTTCAAGTTAGTAAAGCCTCCGTTAAACTGCAACCTAGTGTGGAGTCAATTCTTTCCTTGCTAGCCTGTGGGGAGACGGAGTTCCCCGGACCTGTAGTACCCCGGGAGATACCAAGACTACAGTGGCGTCACGCGACATTAAGGGTTAATACCATCTGACCCTGGGTTCATAAACCCCCCCACCCCACCAAGAACCAAGTAGCTAACCCCAGCGTAGTGGCGGTCGCGGGTTTCACTCGTGGTTACCACACGTTTTTGGCATCACGAACAGGATTCAGGTGTACGCCTTAACTATTCAGGCACTAAATCAAGTCCTTCCCCCAAGTCTGAACTGTGTACGGGACTGTGTCATAGAAAACAAATTGTCTGCCGAGGTGCAAATACAAGTGGTGGGGAAGGTGAAGTTTATTGCATTATTAGTCACGAGAAGTGTTCTCTAAAGTCAAAGAACCGCCATGTGTAAAGGAAAGACAGAAATGATGCTTCGCGCCAAAAACTTCCCAGTACCTGAAAGAGTTAAAGAGCTTCTGGAAAAGAGCGCCAAGGACTCCCGCCGAAGTCTTCGCCCCGCCCCTGGGCGGGGAAATAGTGTGGTTGTGTCCAGAGCCAAGTGGAACGGAAGAAGTCCAGCCCCTGTTGCCAAGGGGTTGGATGAAGAGGATACGCTGCTGTGCAACTTCCGGTCCCAGGCGCAGCTGATGACGCACTTCCGCCTGGCGGCCATTTTGGTGGAGACCTTCATAAAAGGGGAGGCATACAGCGGCCTCTTCAGTCTGCAGGAAGTACTACAGAGGAGAGCAAAGATGGCGGAGACCAAGAGCGACATGTGTGCTGAGAGTTCCAGGATGGAGTCCGAGGGTCGGAAGATTGCCACGGCGGCATCGGAGATGTTCCGGGAGCTGGCGGAGAAGTTGCAGCGACTGTCCCTCGGGGCCAACGAGGCCTACTGCCAAGTGCCGTTGCCGGAGGATGACGGCGAGTGGGCCGCAACGCCGCTCGGGAGTTCCAGAGACCCGTCGCCTGTGAGGTTGTCGCCCCATCACCGCACCTGGGGCCCGTGGGCAGAAATCCCGACGGAGTCGGGATTGAGTACCCCAGCGGAAGCTGATTTCTCCACTCCCTCTTCTAATAGCCCCGAAGCCAGCCCCGAGGCAAAGGTCCCACCACCTCCACAGGCCACGGCCGCCCAAGACCAGTCAGCCCCTCAGTCGGCCGAGCGCCCACCATCACCCCCGCTCCCTAGATGGTTGTTCGGGGATGAGCCAGCCATCATCAAGTATAAGTGGGAAAATATCCTTCCATTGCCTGGGAAATCCCTGCCTCCCATTCCTCCGGCCCGGTCAGAAAAAGCCCAAAGAGATGCCGAAGTGGCTGCCATACTAGAGCAGATGAGGGCGGAGAGGCTAGAGCGCTACGGGCCGAGGCGGCTATCGTTTGAGGAGAGGGAACGGCAGCAGCAAGATACCAAACAGCTAGAGTCATACTACATTCGCAGGCTCGAGCAACCTAAGGAAGGCGAGCCTCCCCTTGAGCGCAGGAGAGCTACAGTCATCAAGTTTGACCGCATCAGGGGCTGCGGCACTATAATGGACTGTCACCACGGAGGCACCCTCTTTGTGAACCGGAGGGCGGTGCAAAGACACTATCTGCCTCCTGAAAAGCACTCTCTAAAACCTGGGGAAATCGTTGAGTACACCCCTGTGACAGGGGCGGATCCAGAGTCGAGTCTCGGGAGGGGCACTATTAGAGTATTTTGTGTTGGCGGACAGAAAATAAGATTACGGAACTTACAATATTATTAAATGTATCATACAGTCCTAACCTTGTTTAAGACTTAGGCCATGTTCATATGTCAGAATAATAATCAAATATACCAATTGCCACAGAATGGGAAAGTGCTAAAGAGGTTTTTACCATTTAAAACTACAGCTCCCAGTATGACCTAAGTAGTGGTAAGGGGATGCTCTGGGAGTTGTTGTTTTACCCATCATTACTGCAGAACTTACAAGTGACTCCAGCTCTGATGGGACACACACAGGAGGATACAGAATGATATCAGTGACTACAGGTGACGTCTTCTCTATAGTCTTCTCTTATCTAATTCAGATGTACATACCACCGGGACTTGTTCCAGCAAAATCTTTGCAGAACTTGACGCCCAGATAGCTCCTCACTACGATTCTGATCCTCTATATGAAAATAATAATTATAAACCTGCCAGACACTGTATTCTTCGAATATAATACTGGCACATACCTTCTGAATATAATTCTGACACACTGTATCCCCTGAACAAACAACACACTGTACCCTCTGAATATAATAACGCCACACACCGTACCCTCTGAATATAATACTATCATACACTGCACCCTCTGAATATAATACTACCACACACTGTGCCCTCTAAATTTAATACTATCACACACTGCACTCTCTGAATATAATACTACCACACACTGCACTCTCTGAATATAATACTACCACACACTGCACTCTCTGAATATAATACTACCACACACTGCACTCTCTGAATATAATACTACCACACACTGCACTCTCTGAATATAATACTACCACACACTGCACTCTCTGAATATAATACTACCACACACTGTACCCTCTGAATATAATACTACCACACACTGCACCCTCTGAATATAATACTACCACACACTGTAACCTCTGAATATAATACTACCACACACTGCACTCTCTGAATATAATACTACCACACACTGTAACCTCTGAATATAATACTACGACACACTGTGCTCTCTGAATATAATACTACCACACATTGCACTCTCTGAATATAATACTACCACACACTGCACTCTCTGAATATAACTTGCTGTGCAGTGCACCCTCTGAATAAAATACCCTAATGTATTGTTGCCCATAAAAAAAAATGTACCACCCCAGAAAATCCTCATAATCTACAATATATTTCTGAAATGCAGAACACTCTGTGCCTTCACATATAGTAATAATGCCCCATCTTGTGCCCCTACATATAATAATTATGAACCGTCCTGTTCCCCCCCCACATAATAATGCCCTGTGCCCCTAACATATATTGCCCCCTGTGCTGTGCCCTTCACATATAATTCCCCCATCATGCGCTCACATATAATGCCCCCATCATGTGCCCCTCACATATAATGCCCCCCGTGCTGTGCCCCTCACATATAATGTGCCCTTTGCTGTTCCCCTCACATATAATGCCCCCCGTGCTGTGCCCCTCACAAATAATGCTCCTGTTATATGTCCCACACATATAAGGCCCCCTGTGCTGTGCCCTTCACATATAATGCCCCCGTTCTTTGCCCCTCACATATAATGCCCCGATCATGTGCCCCTCATATATAATGCCCCCATCATGCACCCCTCACATATAATGCCCCCATCATGCACCCCTCACACATAATGCCCCCATTATGCGCCCCTCACATATAATGCCCCATGCTGTGCCCTTCACATATAATGCCCCTGTCATGCACCCTTCACATATAATGCCCCCTGCCCTGTCCCCTCAGGGGGCATTATATGTGAGGGGCACAGCACAGGGGGCATTATATGTTTGGGGCACATGACAGGAGCATTATATGTGAGGGGCACAGCACAGGGGGCATTATATGTGAGGGGTGCATGATGGCGCATTATATGTGAGGGGCACAGGATGGGGGCATTATATATGAGGGGCACAGGATGGGGGCATTTTATATGAGGGGCGCATGATGGGGGCATTATATGTGTGGGCACAGAACAGGGGGCATTATATGTGTGGGGCACAGCACAGGGGGAATTATATCATAATGCCCCCTGTGCTGTGCCCCATACATATAATGCCCCCTGTGCTGTGCCCCTCACATATAATACCCCCTGTGCTGTGCCCCCCACACATATCATTTATATGTGTGGGAACAGCACAGGGGGCATTATATGTGAGGGGCACAGCACAGGGGGCCCCCCTGTCATGTGCTCTTCACATATAGTGCCCCCAGTGCTTTGCCTTGCAGCCCCTCACATAAAAAATTCCCCTAAGTTTTTTAATCCCCCTCCCCCCTCCTCCTGTACGATATAGTGCCCTTAACAGTGGCACATATTCTGTCCCCCAAATCCCCTGGGCCCTGAGCATACTCTTAGTACTTACAGTATGCTGGCCGCGGGGACGGGATTTCCGGGCGCCGGCGCGATGATGTGACGTCATCGCGCCGGCCTGCAGTGGATCGCGACCCCGCAGCTCACACGCTGTGTACTCACAGCCAGTGGCGTTGCTAGGGTTTGTGTCACCCGTTGCGGTAGAAAATGGTGTCGCCCCAACATGCTGGGAGTTGTAGTTTTGCAACAGCTATAGGCACCATGGTTGGGAAACTCTGACATAGATAGATAGGGAATATATATAGACCAGGGGTTCTCACCTATTTTTAGTGAGGGTCCGCTTATCCAGGTCTGCCATCCGGTAAAGGTCCAAGCTGTATGCTAATGCTTGGTGCACACCTAGCGGCCTCAGCGCCATGAAGGCAATAGCAAACTAACAACTGAAGTGTGGAGGATGTATAACCTGAATACTGCTGCACACTGTAACCACTGGATATAATACTGCCACACACTGGGCCCCTGAATATAATACTGCCACACACTGGGCCCCTGAATATAATACTGCCACACACTGTATACCCTGAATTTAATACTGCCACACACTGTACCCCTGAATATAATACTGCCACACACTGGGCCCCTGAATATAATATTGCCACACACTGTACCCCCTGAATATATTACTGCCACACACTGGGCCCCTGAATATATTACAGCCACACACTGGGCCCCTGAATATAATACTGCCACACACTGTGCCTCTGGTATATTACTGCCACACACTGTACCCCTGAATATAATACTGCCACACACTGTACTCCCTGAATATAATATTGCCACCCACTGTACCCCCTGAATATATTACTGCCACACACTGGGCCCCTGAATATAATACTGCCACACACTGTGACTCTGGTATATTACTGCCACACACTGTACCCCTGAAAATAATACTGCCACACACTGGGCCCTTGAATATAATACTGCCACACACTGGGCCCCTGAATATAATACTGCCACACACTGTACCCCCGAATACTGGCAAACACTGTACCCCTGAATATACTACTGCCACACACTGTATCCCTGAATATACTACCACATACTTTGCCCTAAATATAAACCTGCCACCCACTGTGCCCCTGGTATATTACTGCTACCCACTGTGCCCCTTAAAATAATACTGCCATTCACTGTGCCCCTGAAAATAATTCTGCCACTCACTGGGCCCCTGTTATATTACTGCCACACACTATTCCCCTGCAACATTACTTGCAGATGCTATGCTCTAAGGCTGACTAAAACAATAAAATGAAGCCACTGTGCCTGTAGAATGAATGATGCCACTGTGACCCCAGAATTAATGATGCCAGTGACCACAGAATTAATGATGCCACTGTACCCACAGAATTAATTATGCCACTGTGTCCCACAGAATTAATGATGCCACTGTGTCCCACAGAAATAATGACACAACTGTATCCCCAGAATTAATGATGCCACTGTGCCCCACAGAATTAATGATGCCACTGTGCCTACAGAATTAATGATGCCACTGGGACCACAGAATAAGTGATGCCACTGTGATCACCGAATAAGTGATGCCACTGTACCCACAGAATTAATGATGCCACTGTACCCACAGAATTAATGACACAACTGTATCCCCAGAATTAATGATGCCACTGTGCCTACAGAATTTATGATGCCACTGTGACCACAGAATTAATTATGCCACAGTACCCATAGAAATGATGATGCCACTGTGCCTCCAGAAGTAATGATGCCACTGTGCCTACAGAATTAAGGATGCCACTGTGTCCCACAAAATTAAGGATGCCACTGCGACCACAGAATATGATGCCACTGTGCCCACAGAATTTATGATGCCACTGTGCCCACAGAATTTATGATGCCACTATACCCACAGAATTAATGACACAACTGTATCCCCAGAATTAATGATGCCACTGTGCCTACAGAATTTATGATGCCACTGTGACCACAGAATTAATTATGCCACAGTACCCACAGAAATGATGATGCCACTGTGCCTCCAGAAGTAATGATGCCACTGTGCCTACAGAATTTATGATGCCACTGTGCCCACAGAATTTATGATGCCACTGTGCCCACAGAATTTATGATGCCACTATACCCACAGAATTAAGGATGCTACTGTGTCCCACAAAATTAAGGATGCCACTGTGACCACAGAATTTATGATGCCACTGTGCCCACAGAATTTATGATGCAACTGTGCCCACAGAATTAAGGATGCCACTATACCCACAGAATTAGAGATGCCACTGAGTTCCACAAAATTAATGATGCCACTGTGCCCCAGAATTAATGCCACTGTGCCCCCATATGAACTTTGCCACTGTAACTCTCCATCTGTTGTAAAACTACAACTCCCATCATGCACAGACAAAAGGTCATCATGGTAGCTGTAGTTCTACAATAACTGGAGAGTCACAGATGGGGGAACACAAATTTTTACCTGAGAGCTTAGGATCGCCGTCCCAGGTCCTGCACTGCTCCGCTGCTCTGGCCTCTTCTAGTCAGGCCTGGCCAGAGCAGATGATGCAGGCAGCTAATGGTGCTACCTGCATCATAGGAGAAGCGCAGGGCAGGGACACATCGCTCCCTCGCTCCGGGCCGCGGCTATTCATTTGTATTGGCGTCTTAAAGACACAGCTACAAATGAATAAGGGGAGATCCAGCGGATGGTCTGAATGACCGGGGGACGCAGTCCGGATCTGGACCGTGGTCTGCCAGTTGAGTACACCTGATATAGGACATAGATCAATGTTTCCTAACCAGGGGGACTCCAGCTGTTGCAAAACTACAAAACTTAGCATGTTGGGAGTTGTAGTTTTGAACAGCTGGAGGCACCTTGTTAAGGAAACACTGATCTATGTCCTATCTCAGTGTTTCCCAACCAGAGTGCCTCCAGCTGTTACAAAACTACAACTCCCAGCATGCCTGGACAGCATTGTAGCTTTGCTTTGGAGATACCTTGGTTGGGAAACACTTATTTATGTCAGTGTTTCCCAACCCTCCAGCTGTTGCAAAACTACAACTCCCAGCATGCTAGGAGTTGTAGTTTTGCAAAAGCTGGGGGCACCTCTGGTGAGAAAGGGGTGGGGGGGGGGGGGTGAGCAGGGATTGTGCTGGGAAGGGGGGAGGGATGATGCTGGAAAACGGTGGGCATGGATGGTGGGGGGTAGTTTACCTTACCTGCCTTAGAACACTGCTGGGCTCCTGCATCATCCAGGCACTTCCTGCTTGCTGGGGTCATGTGATGTTTTGGTGTCACATGACCCAAGCAGAGCAGTAGAAAGCTGCCAATCAGGGGGAAGAGAAGCCGAGTAAGTGCCCGATAACTCCACAGACACGCTGTGTGCACGCTCGCTCTGTGACAGCCAAGGTTTGTGAATGGTGGAGCGGAAGCTTACAGCTTTGGCTCCACCATTCTAGGGGGCAGCAATCTCGGGGGGGGGGGGGGCAATTGCCCCGTTGCCCCCCTGGATCCACCACTGCCCTGTGAAGAGCCTGAGAGGGGAATGGGCTGCTGCTATTACCAGGCCCAGCCGTCCAACTCAGATCCCCTTTGCCTACTTCCCTTCAGAAGAGTGGGACTCTTACCCCTTTGGACTCTTCACTCCAAATGTCAAGGAGATCGTCGTCCGAGAGGACTACCCTGACACTTCTGCAGCAGTTATCCAGTTTAAAGAGACAACACCCTAAAAGACGGCGCACCCAATTCATCCACAGTGCACCCAGGCCTATCTCATCGGAGGTGTGGCCCCCAACATGGGAACCCACAAAAGTGCCAGGGCCCCCTCCTGCAGTGGCGTAGGTTTGGCCCAAAGAGCCGGCACCAACTGATCATCGTTCTGTTGCCCAAGCTGCTGTAGTCCAACCTACCATCTCAAATTCTACCCTGTCCCATGTGTCCTGGGATACCCACGTCGACCCCTTGCAAGGGGCCCAGTCCCGAAGAGCTTGCTTCATTAGTCAGCCGATGGCTCCTCCTAGTAGTCGGGATTGGGAAGAAAGAGAACATCCCGTTCCTGCTGCATTAAAAAGAAAGAATAAAGCACCAGAGTGATGCTATCTGAAAATGTTTATTGTTCCTTATGGTCGTAGGACTAACTGTGTTTTGTTCCAGGTTCAGCAACGGTTTAAGTCCAGTGCCTGACACATGGTGTCAAGAAGATTTTACAGTGAAGAAACTGGAATTGTAAGTTTTGTGCCCGGCCTAGCCGAGAGACTCCCGTATTGGAGATTCTAAAAGTTGTGTCCAGTTCACCTAATATTTGTGATTTTGAGCGAAGGACATTATAGACTCCCTTTTGTGAGAACCATTGAACGCTCCATAAAAAACTTCTTCATGATATTTATGGTTGAATTGTGTCAGTTTTCTGTCCTACAATTGCATGGTCTCTGACCCTCAGCAAATTTAGTACAAGCTAGTTGTACACCAAGTGGTATTATCATGTACATATGTCACACGTAAACAGGTAGAAATGTATATATGGTTGTACCCGAGAAGGGTAATATGTATAAATTTACTGTGCTACAAAGTCAAAGCACAAAATCCTGCGTGGTGGTAGTTGTTTTCTATTGGGGTTTATCCAGACACAGTCAGGAGTTACTTACACTGCCCCCATCGCCGACTTCATGTGTCAATAGAGATGGTGTTGCGTAGATCCACAAGTTCTAATTTTGGACAACCCCCAGCAAGATATAGGGATTAGTCTAAAAACATGTACATAAACATATGTAGATAAACTACATACACATAAGTCAGTATACACCTCAAGTATACTTCATTGATCATTCACTACAAGTGTATCTAATGGGTAAACCATTATCAGCTCAAAGCCTCTTAACCCTGTTTGTGCACAGGAACCTACCTGGCCAGTAAGTATCCTGTCCCTAACCTAAGCACAACAGTAAAGAAAAAGGGTTATATAAAAATGTCTAGCTTTGTATTACATGTATACATAAAAATGTCTAGCATAAAATAAAATGTGTTCTGGGGAGAAGTGCTTGATTGCCCAAGGGCCCCAGTAGCCAAGGCATTGAGTAGAGAGCCTCCGGCAGCCCAATCCGCACCTATTAGTATAAGAAATGTATCTAATGTTACATAATATAAGGTGATATAATGTACAGTAAAGTCATATAAGTCTGTATATTCAGCTACAAAATTGTCTAGTTAGACATGCCAATTGTGTATAGTGTATCATATGCATAGTCCACTTGTGGTCGGATTCTTATATGTACCGTAAGTAGGGTACCATTAGCATGGATAATTCGGCCTGGGGTGTGCCTGGCTGGCCGTAAGGGTATCCTATAGAAAGGGGGCAAAATACATCAGTTAGGTAATGCATGAATTAATGGCTAAGTATAACCTACTTCATATGAACCCGAAATAGACAACATGCTCCAGTTAACAGCCGTTGGTTGGAACGTGTCAATGGAACAGAGCGATAAAAGTGCCCTAACTTACTTAACATCTAAGTGATAACTGACAAAGAGAAGCCCCTACCCAGGAGCTGGCTCAGCTGTTATGGAGCCGAAACCAAAAAGGAATTCTGGATATACCACTTGGCACTACTGGATGCATAGCGCCTACCAGAATGGTACTACCAGGGTGCACATGGATAAAGGTAACCCAAGTGACAGAGATAGGAAATGTTGGAGAATTGCTAGATAGACAGAAGGTACAATGAGTCGGTTAGATTGAGAAGTGGCCAAAACACAGACATCAGTAGGTATTTGGATAGGTAGTGCGTGGAGAGAAAGAAAAAAATAATAATAATTTGCATGTGTCCCTTGCTACACATATAAGTATTCCTATTGAACCATGCTATACATAAGTGACAACAAAAGAAAGACCCCCATAGACAAAACATAAAAGAATATAACATCCTTAACCTGAGGTTTTGTGTACCAGTAAGGCAGTATCCTCATACTTGCAGGTGTAAAGAAGATAATTACTGCTACGCCCGAGGCTTATCGCAAAAGAAAATATACATGACCAGCAGGTTACAAACTCCAATATGGGCAAATCTACCAACATGTACACGTTTGACAAGAAAAAACATACAACAAAAGGCTCAGAAGCTACATCCACACCAAAGATCTTAACACTAAGACATGTACAGCTAAGACCACAATCTGAGGCATAGTAACAAACATAAGAGGAAGATAGAGATGACGACAACATGAGGCTCGTGGACTGACAGTGCAATCTGCCTCAGACAGAATCGTATGTAACGCAGAAACGGAAACAACACGAGGCTCGTGGACTGACAATGCAATCTGCCTCAGACAGAATCGTATGTAACGCAGGAACGTTAACAACATGAGGCGCGTTGATTGACAGTGCAATCTGCCTCTAACAGGGGCGTATGTGACGTACAAAAAACAAAAGACAAGAAACAAGAAAGTTTGTAATGTACAAAGGAATGACAACAATATGAAGGCTTGAGGATTGTCGGGCAGCCTATCTCTCCCGGGAGCATGTGACGTACGAAAGCATGTAAAGTGACAACTTAAAGCTTACCTGGAATGGCGAGGTCAAACTGACTGTAACAAGGTGTATAAAATGACCAATGACCAAAAAGGAAACTATAAAGATGAGGCTTTACAGATTGACGACAGCAATCAGCCTCCGACCACACCGAACGTATAAGGCTAAGAGGTAAAACCAATCTGGTCATACCTGCTTGGGTATCCTTGGAATGTTGCCATCTATAGTGATGTTTACCATACCTGACCTGTCTACAAGAACAATGTGACGCTAATATGCCTGACTTAAGCACATGAAAACGTGAGTGTAATACTATGACCATAGCCTAATATACTTGACTAGCGCACATAACGTAAGCATAAAGTGACAGAGCTGAAACCAAAGAATGGGACAATAACTTTGGAACATACACTGTAAGGAACTGTATGCATATTACCCTGTAGGGAAATGTAAGTATGTCTCACTGTAGGAATCGTACGTATGTCACACTGTATGGTACTGTATGTATCGTATGCATGTCACACTGCAAGGAACTGTATGCATAGTACCCTGTAGGGAACAGTATGAATGTCACTCTAGGTAACCGTATGTATTGTATGTGTCACTGTAGGGAACCATATCTATGTCCTACTATAGGGAACCGTTAATGTTGAAGCAAGGTATATCACTTGAAGTAATGCAACGCCGTATAACATAAGCGAAATGCCTCTAACAGGGGCATATGTGACGAACAAAACAAAAGACGACAAGAGGCTCGTAGATTGACGATACAATCTACCCCAGACAAGAACGTTTGTAATTTACAAAGGAATGACAACAATATGAAGGCTCGAGTATTGTCGGGCAGCCTCTCTCTCACGGGAGCGTGTGATGTACAAAAGGCATGTAAGTGAGGACTTAAAGCTTACCTGGAATGGTGAGATCAAACTGGCCGTAACAAGGTGTGTATAATGACCAGAAAGGAAACTATAAAGATGACGTTATAGGATTAACAACAGCAATCAGCCTCCAACCACACCGAACATAAATAGCTAAGAGGTAAAACAACCTAGCGTACATGACGTAAGCATACCATGACAGAGCTGAACCAAAAACCGGGACAATATCTATGAAACATACACTGTAAGGAACTGTATGCGTATTACCCTGTAGGGAAATTCATGTATATCACACTGTATGGAACCGTACGTATGTCACACTGTAAGAAACTGTATGCATAGTACCATGTAGGGAACGGTATGTATGTCACCCTGTAGGGAATCGTATGCATAGTACCCTGTAGGGACCAGTATGTATACGATACTGTAGGGAACCGTTAACGTTGAATCATGGTATATCACTACAAGTAACGAAAGCACCGTAAAACATCTCCAGAAACATCAAGGCGCTGTATATGAGCTTATAGTGATGTAGGCCCTGAACAACATTAATGTTCAACATAACAGCTAATTAACCACTAATACACATTATATGTAAGCCACAGTAACAAACACAAATTACCAGTAGTAGAAACCCCTGAATATAATACTGCCACACACAGGGCCCCTGAATATAATACTGCCACACACTGTTCCCCCCGAATATAATACTGGCACACACTGTACCCCTGAATATACTACTGCCACACACTGTATCCCTGAATACACTACTGCCATACACTGTATCCCCGAATATAATACTACCACATACTTTGCCCTGAATATAAACCTGCCACCCACTGTGTCCCTGGTATATTACTGCTACCCACTGTGCCCCTTAAAATACTGCCATTCACTGTGCCCCTGAAAATAATTCTGCCACACACTGGGCCCCTGTTATATTACTGCCACACACTATTCCCCTGCAACATTACTTGCAGATGCTATGCTCTAACGCTGACTAATTGCACCTCTGTGTCTCTTAAAACAATAAAATGATGCCACTGTGCCTATAGAATGAATGACGCCACTGTGACCCCAGAATGAATGATGCCACTGTGCCCACAGAATGAATGATGCCACTGTGCCTATAGAATGAATGACGCCACTGTGACCCCAGAATGAATGATGCCACTGTACCCACAGAATTAATGATGCCACTGTGCCTATAGAATGAATGACGCCACTGTGACCCCAGAATGAATGATGCCACTGTGCCCACAGAATGAATGATGCCACTGTGCCTATAGAATGAATGACGCCACTGTGACCCCAGAATGAATGATGCCACTGTGCCCACAGAATTAAACATGCCACTGTACCCACATAATTAATCATGCCACTGTACCCACAGAATTAATTATGCCACTGTACCCACAGAATTAATGATGCCACTGTACCCACAGAATTAATGATGCCACAGTACCCACAGAATTAATGATGCCACTGTACCCACAGAATTAATGATGCCACTGTACCCACAGAATTAATCATGCCACTGTGACCACAGAATGAATGATGCCACTGTGACTACAGAATTGATGATGCCACTGTGACCACAGAATTAATCATGCCACTCTACCCACAGAATTAATCATGCCACTGTGACCACAGAATTAATGATGCCACTGTACCCACAGAATTAATGATGCCATTGTACCCACAGAATTAATGATGCCACTGTGGGTACAGTGGCATCATTAATTCTGTGGTCACAGTGGCATCATTAATTCTGTGGGTACAGTGGCATCATTAATTCTGTGGGTACAGTGGCATGATTAATTCTGTGGTCACAGTGGCATCATTAATTCTGTGGGTACAGTGGCATCATTAATTCTGTGGTCACAGTGGCATGATTAATTCTGTGGGTACAGTGGCATGATTAATTCTGTGGTCACAGAGGCATCATCAATTCTGTGGTCACAGTGGCATCATTAATTCTGTGGTCACAGTGGCATGATTAATTCTGTGGTCACAGTGGCATCAATCATTCTATAGGCACAGTGGCATCATTCATTCTATAGGCACAGTGGCATCATTAATTCTGTGGGGCACAGTGGCATTATTAATTCTGTGGGGCACAGTGGCATCATTAATTCTGTGGGGCACAGTGGCATCATTAATTCTGTGGGGCACAGTGGCATCATTAATTCTGTGGGGCACAGTGGCATCATTACTTTTGGAGGCACAGTGGCATCATTAATTCTGTAGGCACAGTGGCATCATTCATTCTGTGGGTACAGTGGCATCATTCATTCTGTGGGTACAGTGGCATCATTAATTCTGTGGTCACAGAATTAATGATGCCACTGTACCCACAGAATTAGTGATGCCACTGTGCCTACAGAATTAATGATGCCACTGTGCCTCCAGAAGTAATGATGCCACTGTGCCCACAGAATTAATGATGCCACTGTGCCCCACAGAATTAATGATGCCACTGTGCCCCAGAATTAATGATGCCACTGTGCCCCAGAATTAATGATGCCACTGTGCCTCCAGAAGTAATGATGCCACTGTGCCCCACAGAATTAATGATGCCACTGTGCCCCACAGAATTAATGATGCCACTGTGCCCCACAGAATTAATGATGCCACTGTGACCACAGAATTAAGGATTCCACTGTGCCCACAGAATTAATGATGCCTCTGTGACCACAGAATTAATGATGCCACTGTGACCACCGAATAAGTGATGCCACTGTACCCATATAATTAATGATGCCACTGTACCCACAGAATTAATGATGCCACTGTACCCACAGAATTAATTATGCCACTGTACCCACAGAATTAATTATGCCACTGTACCCACAGAATTAATGATGCCACTGTGCCCCCATATGAACTTTGCCACTGTAACTCTCCATCTGTTGTAAAACTACAACTCCCATCATGCACAGACAAAAGGTCATCATGGTAGCTGTAGTTCTACAATAACTGGAGAGTCACAGATGGGGGAACACTAATTTTTACCTGAGAGCTTAGAATCGCCGTCCCAGGTCCCGCACTGCTCCGCTGCTCTGGCCTCTTCTAGTCAGGCCTGGCCAGAGCAGATGATGCAGGCAGCTAATGGTGCTACCTGCATCATAGGAGAAGCGCAGGGCAGGGACACATCGCTCCCTCGCTCCGGGCCGCGGCTATTCATTTGTATTGGCGTCTTAAAGACACAGCTACAAATGAATAAGGGGAGATCTAGCGGATGGTCCGAATGACTGGGGGACGCAGTCCGGATCTGGACCGTGGTCTGCCAGTTCAGTACCCCTGATATAGGACATAGATAAATGTTTCCTAACCAGGGGGACTCCAGCTGTTACAAAACTACAACTCCCAGCATGCCTGGACAGCATTGTAGCTTTGCTTTGGAGACACCTTGGTTGGGAAACACTTATTTATGTCAGTGTTTCCCAACCCTCCAGCTGTTGCAAAACTACAACTCCCAGCATGCTAGGAGTTGTAGTATTGCAACAGCTGGGGGCACCCCTGGTGAGAAAGGGGGGGGGTGAGCAGGGATTGTGCTGGGAAGGGGGGAGGGATGATGCTGGAAAAGGGTGGGCATGGATGGTGGGGGGTAGTTTATCTTACCTGCCTTAGAACACTGCTGGGCTCCTGTATCCTCCAGACACTTCCTGCTTGCTGGGGTCATGTGATGTTTTGGTGTCACATGACCCAAGCAGAGCAGTAGAAAGCTGCCAATCAGGGGGAAGAGAAGCCGAGTAAGTGCCGATAACTCCACAGACACGCTGTGTGCACGCTCCCTCTGCACTGCAGACTGAGTATACAAATATAGCTTGTGACAGGGATGAGCGCTGGGACAGGGTGTCACCCCACCACCCCACCATTCTAGGGGGCAGCAATCTCGGGGGGATAATTGCCCCGTTGTACCCCCCCCCCCCCCTGGATCCGCCACTGCATGGGTCAGGGGTGTGGAAATTAAAAAAGAACTACTTGTCCAAGGGACTAAAGCGGAACACAATCTACTTGTCCCTCAAGAAAATCCACTTGTCCTGGTTGATGAAATAATTTCAACCAAAATAGTCTGATCCCCCCCACTAGACCACCAGGGATGGATATAAGATCCTTTAGACACTGCTGACAGCGGTGATCTAATGGGTTAATAGGCGATCGCAGTATGTCAGACTATTAGTGGCGGGAGAGCTGTAGCGCCTCTTACACCCGAGACAAGACCAGATAAGTCTAGATGTAACTTTTTGATCACCTTATAAAATATTTCTCACATGAAGTGACCAAAAATGAGCAATTCTGGACTATTCTTTACATTTACACCGTTCACCATACGGTTTAATTAACATTATATTTTAATAGTCTGGACATTTCCACATGCAGCGATATCACTTATGTTTATTTTTCTACATTATTTTTATTTAAAGAAAATTGGAAACTTTTATTAGGAAAGGGGCTTATTCACATATATACGCACTTTTTAAAATATTTTAATCACTATTTTTCAGTCTCAATAGGGACTTATGTGTTACTGGGGGGGGGGGTGTTCTGCTTCTCCAGTTTATGTGGTGCATTTTGTGTCAGAAAATGCTGGAAGTTGCATTTAGTTACTAGATAACTACAACTCCCAGCATGCCCTGATACAGCCTATGGTTGTGTGGGTGTTGCAGCATGTTCCACTGTATAGTAGGACAGTTAAGGTTATTGTAGGACATGCTGGGAGTTGTAGTTTTGGTTTGTGTCAGCTGCAGAGCCATAGGCTGTGTCAAGGAATAATGGGAATTGCAGTTAGTAACTACAACACCCAGCATGCCCTGATGCAGCCTATGGCTCTGCAGCTGACCCGAACCAAAACTACAACTCCCAGCATATTACACTTTATAGTTCTACAGTTTAGGTTATGGTGTAACATGCTGGGAGTTGTAGTTTTGGTTCGGGCGTGTTTGTGTGCATCCGTGGGGCTCTTGGTTGACGGGTGAGTATGAAGGGGGCGGGATTCTGGGGGTGCAATATAGTGCGGGTGCCACTGAAAATAAATAAAATTAGATGGCACAACTGCCCTAATGCCCGACGTGACAGTCCGCTCCTATACAAAACATTCATGCATACACATATCATACATACACCAGCCACTGCCCCCATATCCCCATACACACACCCCCGCCACTGCCCCCCCCACATCATACATTACATAGTTACATAGTTAGTATGGTTGAAAAAAGACATATGTCCATCAAGTCCAACCAGGGGATTGAAGGGAAGGATGTAAGGGGATAAGGGAAAGGGATGTAGTTTTATAATTCTGCATAAGCATTAATGTTATTTTGTTCCAGGAATGTATCTAACCCTGCTTTAAAGCTGTTAATTGTTCCTGCTGTGACCAGTTCCTGAGGTAGACCGTTCCATAAATTCACAGTCCTCACGGTAAAGAAGGCGTGCCGCCCCTTTAGACTAAACCTTTTCTTCTCCAGACGGAGGGAGTGCCCCCTTGTCCTTTGGGGGGGTTTAACCTGGAACATATCTTATCATATCCCCCCTTAAACGTCTCTTCTCAAGACTAAACAATTGTAACTCCTTTAATCGCTCCTCATAGCTAAGATGTTCCATGCCCCATATTAGTTTAGTCGCGCGTCTCTGCACCCTTTCCAGCTCCACAGTGTCCTCTTTATGTACAGGCGACCAAAACTGAACAGCATATTCCAGGTGAGGCCGTACCAATGCTTTATAAAGGGGGAGTATTATGTCCCTGTCCCTTGAGTCCATGCCTCTTTTGATACATGACAATATCCTGCTGGCTTTGGAAGCAGCAGCCTGACATTGCATGCTATTCTGTAGTCTGTGATCTACAAGTACACCCAGATCCTTCTCTACCAGTGACTCTGACAGTTTAATCCCCCCTAAGACATACGACGCATGCAGGTTATTAGTACCCAGATGCATAACTTTACATTTATCCACATTGAACCTCATTTGCCAAGTGGAGGCCCAGACACTTAGTCTATCCAAGTCATCTTGTAACTTATGCACATCCTCTATAGACTGTACCGTGCTACAAAGCTTGGTGTCATCTGCAAAGATAGAAAAAGAGCTGTTAATACCATCCTCTATATCATTGATAAATAAATTAAACAACAGCGGTCCCAGTACAGAACCTTGGGGTACACCACTAATTACCGGGGACCAATCAGAGTACGAATCATTGACCACCACTCTCTGGGTACGATCCATGAGCCAGTGTTCAATCCAGTTACAAACTAAAATTTCCAAACCCAAAGACCTTAACTTACCTGTCAGACGTCTGTGAGGGACAGTATCAAACGCTTTAGCAAAATCCAGAAACACTATATCCACAGCCATTCCTCTGTCAAGGCTTCTACTCACCTCTTCAAAAAAGCAAATTAGATTGGTTTGACAACTTCTATCCTTAGTAAACCCATGCTGGCTATCACTTATAATACTATTATCCCCTATGTATTCCTGTATGTAATCCCGTATAAATCCTTCAAACAATTTACCCACAATGCACGTTAGACTTACCGGTCTATAAGTGCCTGGCGAAGACCTAGAGCCCTTCTTGAAGATTGGTACCACATTAGCCTTGCGCCAGTCCCTTGGCACAATACCAGACACCAGAGAATCTCTAAATATCATGAACAAGGGTACAGATATTACTGAACTTACCTCTCTAAGAACTCTTGGGTGTAGTCCATCCGGCCCTGGAGATTTGCTTACATTTACTTTACTTAACTTACCTTGTACCATCTCTACATTAAGCCAGTTCAGTACATTACATGATGTGTTACCAGCACTGACCTGACCAATGTCAGCTCCTTCTTCCATAGTATATACAGAACTAAAGAACCCATTCAGTAGCTCCGCCTTCTCTTGATCGCCCGTGACAACCTCCCCATTATCATTATTAAGGGGTCCTACATGCTCTGTCCTTGGTTTTTTTGTATTTATATATCTAAAAAAATATTTAGGATTAGTTTTGCTTTCTTCGGCCACCTGTCTCTCATTTTGAATTTTTGCTGTTTTTATTACATTTTTACAGATTTTATTAAGCTCTTTGTACTGTTTAAATGTTATAGCTGACCCATCAGATTTGTATTTTTTGAAGGCTATTTTTTTGTTGTTTATTGCTCTTTTAACCTCATTTGTCAGCCATGTAGGATTTAGTTTTAATCGTTTATATTTGTTCCCCTTTGGTATATATTTAGCTGTATAGTTATTTAGAGTTGATTTAAAGATGTCCCATTTACCTTCTGTATCAGTATTTGAGAACACCTCCCCCCAGTCTATGTCCTGTAGTGCAGCCCTCAGCCCAGGGAAGTTTGCCTTTTTAAAGTTATATGTTTTTGCCTTCCCCGTCTGTCTTTGTTTTCTACATTTTAAGTCAAAAGTAACTATATTGTGGTCGCTATTACCAAGGTTTTCCCGCACAGTTACATTACCAACCAGCTCTGCGTTGTTGGAAATGATCAGATCCAACAAGGCATCACTTCTTGTTGGGTCCTCCACAAACTGGCCCATAAAATTATCCTGCAATAAATTTAGGAATTTTCTCCCCTTTGTAGTTTTAGCCAACCCCAGACTCCAATCTATATCTGGATAGTTAAAATCTCCCATTATTACCACTGTACCTGCCCGGGCGGCCCTCTCTATTTGTTTATACAGCCGACCTTCTATCTCTTCAGTGATATTAGGGGGTCTGTAGATTACACCAAATACTATTTTTTCAGTATTTCCCTCCTTTTGTAATTCTACCCACAGTGATTCCACCTCCTCAGAATCATCACACACTATGGCATCGTTCACACTGACTTTCATACCACTTCTTACATACAGACAGACTCCACCACCTTTTCTGTTCATTCTATCCTTGCGAAACAATGTAAACCCCTGCAGATTGACAGCCCAGTCATGCGAGGAGTCCAGCCATGTCTCAGTGACCCCAACTATATCAATATGTTCCTCCAGTATCAAGGCCTCAAGCTCCCCCATTTTATTTGCTAGGCTTCTGGCATTTGTGAACATACACTTTACATTTCCATTAAGTTTTACACATATAGTCTCACTAATGGGATTTTCAGAGTTATTGGGGTTAATGTCATTTTTTGAGTTATAAGGGCTAATTGTACTATTTAAGTTATTGGGGCTAATGGGATTTTTTGAGTTATTGGGTCTAACGTTATTATTTAAGTTATTGGGGCTAATGGGATTTTTTGCGTTATTGCGTCTAACGTTGTTATTTAAGTTATTGGGGCTAACGGTATTTTTTGAGTTAATGGGGCTTATTGTAGTTATTGAGTTATTGGGGCTAATGGAATTTTTTGAATTATTGGGATTACAATTTTTCGGGCTACATTTATTTTTACAGCTGGTTTGTAACGCATGAATCTCCTTATCCACTGTTCTTAACCTCCCCCCACAGGACTCCTCTCCACCCGCCATTATGTCCTGACCCCTCTCTAACCTATCCATCCCACTGTCTGCTTTCTTTGCTTTATTATCCTCCCCCCACTCACCTAGTTTTACATACACACTTAGTTTCATTACATACACACATACACTCACACCATACATATACACCATACATATGCACACATCATACATAGGCCTGCTGCTGCTGCCCCCCCACATATCATACATTACATTACATACACATCACACAGACAGACATCATACACACATTACATACACATCATAAACAGACATCATACACACATTATACATTAGATACACATCACACACAGACAGACATCATACACACATCACACATACACTCACACCATACATATACACCATACACACATCACACATTACATACACATCACACACAGACAGACATCATACACACATCACACATAGACATCATACACATATACACTCACACCATAGATATACACCATACATATGCACATATCATACATAGGCCTGCTGCTGCTGCCCCCCCCCACATATCATGCATTACATACACACATCACACATTACATACACATCACACAGACAGACATCATACACACATCACACATTACATACACATCACAAACAGACATCATACACACATTATACATTACATACACATCACACACAGACAGACATCATACACACATCACACATTACATACACATCACAAACAGACATCATACACACATTATACATTACATACACATCACACACAGACAGACATCATACACACATCACACATACATCACAGACAGACATCATACACACATCACACATACACTCACACCATACATATACACCATACACACATTATACATTACATACACATCACACATAGACAGACATCATACACACATCACACATACACTCACACCATACATATACACCATACACACATTATACATTACATACACATCACACACAGACAGACATCATACACACATCACACATACACTCACACCATACATATACACCAGTGTTTCCCAACCAGGGTTCCTCCAGCTGTTGCAAAACTACAACTCCCAGCATGCCCAGGGCATGCTGGGAGTTGTAGTTTTGCAACAGCTGGAGGAACCCTGGTTGGGTAACACTGATATACACCATACATATGCACACATCATACATACACCTGCCGCTGCCCCCCCATCATACATTACATACACACATCACACATACACTCACACCATACATATACAACCACCCTTCCTGCCGCCGCCTGCATTCTCGGCCTCCTCACCTGATCCGGCCATGAGTGGACATCAGAGCTGTAGTCACCGCCGGTGTGAGGTGAGATTTCCGTCCTCCCCCTCCCCCCTGCTCTGTGTTTTCCCTGTGCAAACTAGCAACCTCCCCGTGGTGGATTAGGTCCTGGGGAGACAGATCAGGGGGAGGGATAGAGCTGTGCACGGAGCTGTCTACATCCTTTCTCTCACCCTGCTGTGTCTTCTGAGCTCCGTCCATCCTCCAGGAGGGGAGATAAGTGGACTCTATGTCAGCTGGAGGCCACCGCCCCCTCCATACACTCTGAGTGCCGGTGTGAGACTTCCATCGGCTCCTGCGCCTTACACCGACATTAAAGAAAAATAAGGGGGAAGTCTGTCTGTCCCTGCTCGCCCGATACAGGGCTAAATCTATGAACAATTCACCTGCCCGGCGCCCAAAACTACTTGTCCCGGGCGTCGGGCGATAGGATTTCCACATCCCTGATGGGTACACTATGTACCCCAGTATGCTATACAGCTGGCGTAGGTAAGTAGTGATGCTCTGCACCCTGTATACGCTATATATCACTCCTCACCTCCTTACACTCTGGACTGGGCGCTCTGCATCTGACCCATGGAGTGGTACCTGAAGGCAGTAAAAAAAAATTGCCACAGGATCCAAAAATGATTGTTACCACACACCAGCAAAAACGCAAGAAAAAGAACACAAGAAAAACTGAAAAAATGCAGGAAAAAGCTGTGACAGTTCTTCTGGCGTTTTTGCTGGTGAACAAAAATCCAATAAGGCAGTGATACAAAAATAAAATATAACTTTTATTCTGATTCTGTATCTAAAATACGAAAATTGTAAAAGTCCATAACTGGCAGTATAATTGGTCAACACAGGACCGTGCTCAAAAGATGGGTATAGGGTAACAGGTGAATACCTATATCTAAATAGTCCTACCTCATCCTAGGACTATCCCTCACTACGTTTAGTGTGGGTGGGGGTAGGGTTTAGTGATTTCCACTCGCAGGTGGTTGGCTAATTATTCTCTCCATCCAGTGATGCCCAAGCACCTAGAGGCCAAGGATAGGGCCCCAAAGTGGAAGGTCTAATTAGACCTTAGATGGTAATCTGTCAGTACATCCACCAGGGCATTATCATTTGCTGGGATCACATGGTCCAGAGTATAAACAATAAACACCGCCAGTCTACATAGGAGAAATAACCACCCAAGCCCTCATACATGGTTATTCAAAACCAAGTTTATCTACACATGCATAGAACCTGAGTGGCACTATATTTTTGTGTGGAAGTAACAACCACTCTATGTCATTGCCAATATTGGAACCCACATGGATGCGATGACACATATATGGCTGTGGTGTTACATATAAATAATCTTTATGTTTTACTGAATTTAAAATTATGACATGGTGGCTTGTGGTTATTAGACTGACTTTGGACTCTTTGACGGTGTATACAGCACTCCGAATGACTGTTTCGGACTGCAAACTTACCAATCTGGACATCAACTGTGGTTCCAACTTGCCAGTGACTGACTGACACATCTATCTCTTCTATCTAATACTTATCTGGTCGGTATTAGACCATCTATTGATCTTGACTATCTACTGATTTGAACTTAGTCCATATATACCTATTTCTATGTACCCTGGTGTGATATGATTATATATTGGTAGCCTAGTATCTCCTCCTCGGTTCCCTGATGAACCCCTAAAACAAGTGGGAGAAACGCGTTGGACAGGAGTATGAGAGAATAATTAGCCAACCACCTGCGAGTGGAAATCACTAAACCCTACCCCCACCCACACTAAACGTAGTGAGGGATAGTCCTAGGATGAGGTAGGACTATTTAGATATAGGTATTCACCTGTTACCCTATACCCATCTTTTGAGCACGGTCCTGTGTTGACCAATTATACTGCCAGTTATGGACTTTTACAATTTTCGTATTTTAGATACAGAATCAGAATAAAAGTTATATTTTATTTTTGTATCACTGCCTTATTGGATGTTCCTTAACTTTACATATATAGCATAATTTTCCTCTCCAAGGGCATCTTTATCAATACACCCTATTAGTGAGAAGTCTCATGGGGAAAGGGGTGTTCTTATTGAAGAATAATTTCCCAGTGATATATTGGTGAACAAAAAACCTCAATGGAATCCAAGCCTCAAAGCAATAGAACAAAATCCCTATGTCCACTTTTCCTGTGAGGTGCAGCTCAGGTGTACTCTGTGTGGAGATTTAGAACTTTGCACAAAATTTATCATGTGCCTTGCAATTGCACCAAATTTAGACCAACCAAAACAATCTACAAAAAACATGTACCTACAACAATGATAAATTTCCCCCAATGTATATGTGTGATTGTGTCTATGTAGCAGAGCTGAGTGTGTGTATATGCAGTAGAGCTGAGTGTGTGTGTGTATGTGCAGTAGAGCTGAGTGTGTGTGTATATGTAGCAGGAGCTGAGTGTGTGATTGTGTATATGCAGCAGAACTGAGTGTGTGATCAGGTGTATGTAGCAGAGCTGAGTGTGTGATTGTGTAAATGCAGCAGAGCTGAGTGTGTGATTGTGTCTATGTAGCAGAGCCGAGTGTGTGATTGTGTATATGTAGTAGAGCTGAGTGTGTGATTTTGTAAATGCAGCAGAGCTGAGTGAGTGATCAGGTGTATGTAGCCAAGTTGAGTGTGTGCGTGGTCATGCTTATACATTTTCAAAGATCTCTTGTGCTGCTTTGAAAATATGTGAAAATTCATTTTCGCACCCCCAATTTTTTTTTTTGCAGCCACATTGGATTTTTTTTTGGCGCCAAATTTTACATTACAGAAAATTCTGGCGGAAACATCTCACAAAATATTCCATGGTTACTAGTGCCCAGTGATAACTGTATAAATAAAACATTTCTTTTTTTTTCAATTCTTTATTTTCGAATATTGCAATACAACAGAACATACAAATGTAATATGAAGTACATTACATAATGCTAATCAAGAAGAAAGAAAAAGAGAGAAAAGCAAGATAAAGGGGTCGTGTGGGCTAGGCCCCAGGTAACATTTAAAAGGACCATTGGGCTCCTGTGTTGATGTATCATTGTAAAATCAATAAGACAAATCTATCAAGAGAAGTATTGGCCAACATCTACTTAAGACATACATAAAACAGGTCAGTCATACCTATAAGCATCCTATAAGTCTGAGGTGTTGTCACCTAGGAGCCCAGTTAATTAGGTGGAACTGTAATAGGTGTTACGCCGAGCGCTCCGGGTCCCCGCTCCTCCCCGGAGCGCTCGCTACACTCTCTCCGCTGCAGCGCTCCGGTCAGATCCACTGACCCGGGGCGCTGCGATTCTGCTTCCAGCCGGGATGCGATTCGCGATGCGGGTAGCGCCCGCTCGCGATGCGCACCCCGGCTCCCGTACCTGACTCGCTCTCCCTCGGTCCTGTCCCGGCGCGCGCGGCCCCGCTCCCTAGGGCGCGCGCGCGCCGGGTCTTTGCGATTTAAAGGGCCACTGCGCCGCTGATTGGCGCAGTGATTCCAATTAGTGTCTTCACCTGTGCACTTCCCTATATCACCTCACTTCCCCTGCACTTCCCTGCCGGATCTTGTTGCCATTGTGCCAGTGAAAGCGTTCCTTGTATGTTCCTAGCCTGTGTTCCAGACCTCCTGCCGTTGCCCCTGACTACGATCCTTGCTGCCTGCCCCGACCTTCTGCTACGTCCGACCTTGCTTCTGTCTACTCCCTTGTACCGCGCCTATCTTCAGCAGCCAGAGAGGTTGAGCCGTTGCTAGTGGATACGACCTGGTCACTACCGCCGCAGCAAGACCATCCCGCTTTGCGGCGGGCTCTGGTGAAAACCAGTAGTGACTTAGAACCGATCCACTAGCACGGTCCACGCCAATCCCTCTCTGGCACAGAGGATCCACTACCCGCCAGCCGGCATCGTGACAGTAGATCCGGCCATGGATCCCGCTGAAGTTCCTCTGCCAGTTGTCGCTGACCTCACCACGGTGGTCGCCCAGCAGTCACAACAGATAGCGCAACAAGGCCAACAGCTGTCTCAACTGACCGTTATGCTACAACAGTTACTACCACAGCTTCAGCAGTCATCTCCTCCGCCTGCTCCTGCACCTCCTCCGCAGCGAGTGGCCGCTCCTGGGCTACGCCTATCCTTGCCGGATAAATTTGATGGGGACTCTAAGTTTTGCCGTGGCTTTCTTTCCCAATGTTCCCTGCATCTGGAGATGATGTCGGACCTGTTTCCCACTGAAAGGTCTAAGGTGGCTTTCGTAGTCAGCCTTCTGTCCGGAAAAGCCCTGTCATGGGCCACACCGCTCTGGGACCGCAATGACCCCGTCACTGCCTCTGTACACTCCTTCTTCTCGGAAATCCGAAGTGTCTTTGAGGAACCTGCCCGAGCCTCTTCTGCTGAGACTGCCCTGTTGAACCTGGTCCAGGGTAATTCTTCCGTTGGCGAGTATGCCGTACAATTCCGTACTCTTGCTTCAGAATTGTCCTGGAATAATGAGGCCCTCTGCGCGACCTTTAAAAAAGGCCTATCCAGCAACATTAAAGATGTTCTGGCCGCACGAGAAATTCCTGCTAATCTACATGAACTTATTCACCTAGCCACTCGCATTGACATGCGTTTTTCCGAAAGGCGTCAGGAGCTCCGCCAAGATATGGACTCTGTTCGCACGAGGCGTTTCTTCTCCTCGGCTCCTCTCTCCTCTGGTCCCCTGCAATCTGTTCCTGTGCCTCCCGCCGTGGAGGCTATGCAGGTCGACCGGTCTCGCCTGACACCTCAAGAGAGGACACGACGCCGCATGGAGAACCTCTGCCTGTACTGTGCTAGTACCGAACACTTCCTGAGGGATTGTCCTATCCGTCCTCCCCGCCTGGAAAGACGTACGCTGACTCCGCACAAAGGTGAGACAGTCCTTGATGTCTACTCTGCTTCTCCACGTCTTACTGTGCCTGTGCGGATGTCTGCCTCTGCCTTCTCCTTCTCTACCGTGGCCTTCTTGGACTCTGGATCTGCAGGAAATTTTATTTTGGCCTCTCTCGTCAACAGGTTCAACATCCCAGTGACCAGTCTCGCCAGACCCCTTTACATCAATTGTGTAAACAATGAAAGATTGGACTGTACCATACGCTTCCGCACGGAGCCCCTTCTAATGAGCATCGGATCTCATCACGAGAGGATTGAACTTTTGGTCCTCCCCAATTGCACCTCGGAAATTCTCCTTGGACTTCCCTGGCTTCAACTTCATTCCCCAACCCTGGATTGGTCCACTGGGGAGATCAAGAGTTGGGGGCCCTCTTGTTCCAAGGACTGTCTAAGACCGGTTCCCAGTAACCCTTGCCGTGACTCTGTGGTTCCCTCAGTAACCGGTCTCCCTAAGGCCTATATGGACTTCGCGGATGTTTTCTGCAAAAAACAAGCTGAGACTCTACCTCCTCACAGGCCTTATGATTGCCCTATCGACCTCCTCCCGGGTACTACTCCACCCCGGGGCAGAATTTATCCTCTCTCTGCCCCAGAGACTCTTGCCATGTCTGAGTATGTCCAGGAAAATTTAAAAAAGGGCTTTATCCGTAAATCCTCCTCTCCTGCCGGAGCTGGATTTTTCTTTGTGTCCAAAAAAGATGGCTCCCTACGTCCTTGCATTGACTACCGCGGTCTTAATAAAATCACGGTTAAGAACCGCTACCCCCTACCCCTCATCTCTGAACTCTTTGATCGCCTCCAAGGTGCCCACATCTTTACTAAATTGGACTTAAGAGGCGCCTATAACCTCATCCGCATCAGAGAGGGGGATGAGTGGAAAACGGCGTTTAACACCAGAGATGGACACTTTGAGTATCTGGTCATGCCCTTTGGCCTGTGCAACGCCCCTGCTGTCTTCCAAGACTTTGTCAATGAAATTTTTCGTGATCTGCTATACTCCTGTGTTGTTGTATATCTGGACGATATCCTAATTTTTTCTGCCAATCTAGAAGAACACCGCCAGCATGTCCGTATGGTTCTTCAGAGACTTCGTGACAATCAACTCTATGCCAAAATTGAGAAATGTCTGTTTGAATGCCAATCTCTTCCTTTTCTAGGATATTTGGTCTCTGGCCAGGGACTACAAATGGATCCAGACAAACTCTCTGCCGTCTTAGATTGGCCACGCCCCTCCGGACTCCGTGCTATCCAACGCTTTTTGGGGTTCGCCAATTATTACAGGCAATTTATTCCACATTTTTCTACCGTTGTGGCTCCTATCGTGGCTTTAACCAAAAAAAATGCTGATCCCAAGTCGTGGCCTCCTCAAGCGGAAGACGCCTTTAAACGACTCAAGTCTGCCTTTTCTTCGGCTCCCGTGCTCTCCAGACCTGACCCTTCCAAACCCTTCCTATTGGAGGTTGATGCCTCCTCAGTGGGAGCTGGAGCTGTTCTTTTACAAAAAAATTCTTCCGGGCATGCTGTCACTTGTGGTTTTTTTTCTAGGACCTTCTCTCCGGCGGAGAGGAACTACTCCATCGGGGATCGAGAGCTTCTAGCCATTAAATTAGCACTTGAGGAATGGAGGCATCTGCTGGAGGGATCAAGATTTCCAGTTATTATTTACACCGACCACAAGAACCTCTCCTACCTCCAGTCTGCCCAACGGCTGAATCCTCGCCAGGCCCGGTGGTCTCTGTTCTTTGCCCGATTTAATTTTGAGATTCACTTTCGTCCTGCCGATAAGAACATTAGGGCCGATGCTCTCTCTCGTTCCTCGGATGCCTCAGAAGTTGAACTCTCTCCGCAACACATCATTCCACCTGACTGCCTGATCTCCACTTCTCCAGCCTCCATCAGGCAAACTCCTCCAGGAAAGACCTTTGTTTCTCCACGCCAACGCCTCGGAATCCTCAAATGGGGTCACTCCTCCCATCTCGCTGGTCATGTGGGCATCAAGAAATCTGTGCAACTCATCTCCCGCTTCTATTGGTGGCCGACTCTGGAGACGGATGTTGTGGACTTTGTGCGAGCCTGCACTATCTGTGCCCGGGATAAGACTCCTCGCCAGAAGCCCGCTGGTTTTCTTCATCCCCTGCCTGTCCCCGAACAGCCTTGGTCTCTGATTGGTATGGATTTTATTACTGATTTACCCCCTTCCCGTGGCAACACTGTTATTTGGGTGGTCGTTGATCGATTCTCCAAAATGGCACATTTCATCCCTCTTCCTGGTCTTCCTTCAGCGCCTCAGTTGGCTAAACAATTTTTTGTACACATTTTTCGTCTTCACGGATTGCCTACGCAGATCGTCTCGGATAGAGGCGTCCAATTCGTGTCTAAATTCTGGAGGGCTCTCTGTAAACAACTCAAGATTAAATTAAATTTTTCTTCTGCATATCATCCCCAGTCCAATGGACAAGTAGAAAGAATTAACCAAGTCTTGGGTGATTATTTGCGACATTTTGTTTCCTCCCGCCAGGATGACTGGGCAGATCTCCTTCCATGGGCCGAATTCTCGTATAACTTCAGAGTCTCTGAATCTTCCTCCAAATCCCCATTTTTCGTGGTGTACGGCCGTCACCCTCTTCCCCCCCTCCCTACCCCCTTGCCCTCTGGTCTGCCCGCTGTGGATGAAATTTCTCGTGACCTTTCCATTATATGGAGAGAGACCCAAAATTCTCTCCTACAGGCTTCATCACGCATGAAGAGGTTCGCGGATAAGAAAAGAAGAGCTCCTCCCGTTTTTTCCCCTGGAGACAAGGTATGGCTCTCCGCTAAATATGTCCGCTTCCGTGTCCCTAGCTACAAGTTGGGACCACGCTATCTTGGTCCTTTCAAAATTTTGTGTCAAATTAATCCTGTCTCTTACAAACTTCTTCTTCCTCCTTCTCTTCGTATCCCTAATGCCTTTCACGTCTCTCTTCTTAAACCACTCATCCTCAACCGTTTTTCTCCCAAATCTGTTCCTCCCACTCCTGTTTCCGGCTCCTCGGACATCTTCTCTGTCAAAGAGATCTTAGCCTCTAAAAAGGTCAGAGGGAAAACTTTTTTTCTAGTGGACTGGGAGGGTTGTGGTCCTGAAGAGAGATCCTGGGAACCTGAGGACAACATCCTAGATAAAAGTCTGCTCCTCAGGTTCTCAGGCCCTAAAAAGAGGGGGAGACCCAAGGGGGGGGGTACTGTTACGCCGAGCGCTCCGGGTCCCCGCTCCTCCCCGGAGCGCTCGCTACACTCTCTCCGCTGCAGCGCTCCGGTCAGATCCACTGACCCGGGGCGCTGCGATTCTGCTTCCAGCCGGGATGCGATTCGCGATGCGGGTAGCGCCCGCTCGCGATGCGCACCCCGGCTCCCGTACCTGACTCGCTCTCCCTCGGTCCTGTCCCGGCGCGCGCGGCCCCGCTCCCTAGGGCGCACGCGCGCCGGGTCTTTGCGATTTAAAGGGCCACTGCGCCGCTGATTGGCGCAGTGATTCCAATTAGTGTCTTCACCTGTGCACTTCCCTATATCACCTCACTTCCCCTGCACTTCCCTGCCGGATCTTGTTGCCATTGTGCCAGTGAAAGCGTTCCTTGTATGTTCCTAGCCTGTGTTCCAGACCTCCTGCCGTTGCCCCTGACTACGATCCTTGCTGCCTGCCCCGACCTTCTGCTACGTCCGACCTTGCTTCTGTCTACTCCCTTGTACCGCGCCTATCTTCAGCAGCCAGAGAGGTTGAGCCGTTGCTAGTGGATACGACCTGGTCACTACCGCCGCAGCAAGACCATCCCGCTTTGCGGCGGGCTCTGGTGAAAACCAGTAGTGACTTAGAACCGATCCACTAGCACGGTCCACGCCAATCCCTCTCTGGCACAGAGGATCCACTACCCGCCAGCCGGCATCGTGACAATAGGAGTATGGTACTGAACATAGTAGGGTCAATGAACACGAGCACAATGTGTTAGAGCATTGACGGAGAAGAAAGAAAGAGGAGAAATGAAAAGGCGTAGGAATTCTCCAAGGTGGGAGGCAGAAGAAAGAGAAAATAGGGAGAAAGAGAGACGAGTGGAGGATAAAGAATAGATATAAGGTTTTTGGTCGTGGGTGAGGAGGTGGAGAGGGGGGGAAGGGTGGGATGGGAAAGAGGGGTGGGGGGGTTGTCTATGGGGTCATTTGCTGGAACCCAGTTGCTATGTCTGATGCGAGAGAGGGAGAGCAGTGTCAGCATCACGAAAGCCCAGCCAAGGAGCCCATATACTCCAGTATCTGTCATGTGAGCGATCACTCCAACTGGAGAGCTCCTCCATTCTACACAACTGGGAGACCTTAGAGATCCATTGTTGAACTGTAGGAGGTGTTTCATCTAACCAATGTAGTGGGACTAATGCCTTGGCTGCAGTTAGCAAGTGTGCAATCAGAGACCTCTTCGACAAGGTGCAATCCCTAGTCGATAAGCCCAAGAGAACCACCTCTGGTGAGAGAGGGACATGCCGTTCCATCACCTTATCTATGATGCAATTCACTTCATTCCAGTAAGACGTTATCCTGGGGCATGACCACCAAATGTGAGACAAAGAGCCCACGCCCCCATGGCATCTCCAGCATGCAGGGGAAGCACTCAGACCCCAATGATATAATAACTCGGGCGTCCTATACCATCTGGCTACTAGTTTATAATGACCTTCTTGTAGCTTAACGCACCTAGAGAAGCCATGGGAGCCTGTTAGAATGGATTTCCTCTCCTGGTCCGTGAACTTGCGCCCCAACTCCTCCTCCCAGGATCTCAAGTACAACGGGTCAGAAGTTTGCCTCTCATCTCTCAAACAGGCATTAAATGTGGAAAATTTTGGCTTGCAGTTCGGTGAGAATTGCATCAACTTATCTATCCAGGTTGGGTTTTCACCAATGACATACACCTTTAGAAATGCAACACACATCTCCCTGAGCATATGAAGATGTAGAAAGTTAGTTTTAAGGTGTGGGACTATTGTGGATAGTGTCTCAACTGTGGGTGGTTGATTTCGGGCACATAGGGTTTTGACAGGGACGTGTTGAAAATGGGACCACAAGTCGTCCGCCTCTTGCATGTCAGGGTGAACTGCATATGGAATCAGAGAACTTGGGAAGCATGGAGAAATCAGTGTTTTTCCGTGGTTTCCTTGTGTTGTGCCTTTATCATAAGCTCTTTTGATAGTGAGTGTACCTTTCAACAGGGGATTATTAACATGCGAGAGGGAGCGGCGCGTAGGCAGCCAGACATGACGGTCCACCCCAAAGCCTCGAGAAGTCATTTGTGAGCATTCAAGTTCTGAGCTACCCAGTAGGCTAGTTCTAGTAGTGATCTCAACCCATCTATGAATATGGTTAGCTGTATAAAGCATAGAAATGTCTGGCATACCTATGCCACCGCTCCTCTTAGATCTAGTAAGAAGGGAATGTGCTAAACGTGGGCGCTTCCCTGACCAAAGGAAAGCCCCAAAGAGCCGTTTCCATTGCAGGAGATACCATTTAGGTAGTTCTATGGGTACCATGCGCAGTAAGTAGAGTATGGACGGTACAATGTATGTCTGTAGGAGGTTGAGTCGCCCCACCCATGAAAGGAAGGGTAACTTGTAGGAGTCAATTTTATTCTTCATTTTAGTCAGTAAGGGTACATAGTTAAGGTCAAACAAGTTGCTCAGCGACGAGGGAAGGGCTATGCCCACGTATGTGATGTGTTTAGATGGCCATCTATAAGACGAGGAAGATTGTAGACTCGAGGCTATACGAGGGGGTATCGTGATGTTCAGTATCTCCGACTTACTATAATTTACTTTGAAATTGGATAGGGTTCCATACTCTTCAATAACGCATTGGACACGAGGCAGGGCTTCAGTAGGATTAGTGATCATTATGAGCAGATCGTCAGCGAATGCTGCCGTAAGATGAGGCCTATCCCCTATTTGCAATCCCCTAATCGCCCCATCCTGCCTCAAGGCCTGGAGAAGAGTCTCCATCACGAGGACGTACAGTGACGGTGATAGGGGGCACCCTTGTCGCGTCCCATTACATATGGGGAAAGGTTCAGAAAGAGTGCCATTGACCCTAACCCGTGCGCTGGGTTCACTATATAGGGACATGATAGCTCGGATGAAGCGATCAGGGATGCGATATTTGGTTAACACCTTGTTCATGTAGTCCCACGCTACCCTATCAAACGCCTTCTCGGCATCTGTGCCGAGAAGGAGTAGAGGGATCTTTTTTTGTGTGGCATAGTGAATAGCGTGCATGACTCGTAATGCATTATGCTTCCCCTCCCTGCCCTTCACAAAACCAGTCTGGTCCACATGAATGAGGCCAGGGAGGAGAGGGCGAAGTCTCATGGACAACAGCTTAGCCCAGATCTTTAGGTCCATATTCAAAAGTGAAATGGGCCTATAACTCGAGCACAGTAGAGGGTCTTTACCTTCTTTTGGTAGAATAGTGATGTGTGCCTCTAGGGATTGGGGCGGCAAATGGGTGCCTCCAAGTAACGCGATGCACCACTGAGTAAGCCGAGGCAGCAAGACTGTGCCCAACTTTTTATAGTATTGTAAGCTCAGGCCATCTGGTCCCGGGCTCTTCCCTATGGGGAAGGACTTTATTACTGCCTCAACCTCCTCAGCAGTGCAAGGCTCCAGCAATGTTTCCCCTTCCAGTGTGGTGAGGGTAGGTAAATTCAATCGGTACAAGAAAGTTTGGATTGCCTGCGTGCGTGGCAATGGCGTGGGGTTAGTTGGGTGTATGTTATAAAGAGAATAGTAGAAGTCCCGGAAAGCCGTTGCTATAGGGCCAGTGTCTACGTGTTGGGTACCATCCGGCTCCACAATCCTGTCAATGTGCGTTAAATAAAACATTTCTGAGCTTAAATGTGAGTGCAGGTGCAGTGACCAATAAAAAAAAAAAAAAAAATTCTATATATATATATTTTTTTTTTAATGCCATTTTCAATAATAGTTTTTTTTAAATTTTTTTTTTTTATAATTACTTAAATAACACCTTTTCCCACAAAAACAAAGAAAAAAAACCCCCAAAAACAGTAAAACTGCAACACAATTTCTGTGATTTCCGGTATGAAATTTTTTATGTAAACTGGACTCTCACCCCTTTGAAAATATCATAGTTACATAGTTAGTACGGTCGAAAAAAGACATATGTCCATCAAGTTCAACCAGGGAATTGAAGGGTAGGGGTGTGGCGCGATATTGGGGAAGGGATGGGATTTTATATTTCTTCATAAGCATTAATGTTATTTTGTTCCAGGAATGTATCTAATCCTGTTTTAACCTCCTGAGCGGTATTCCCGAGCGTGACTCGGGGTTAATTTTCCCTGCCAGGATCGGTAACCCCGAGTCACGCTCGGGGTAGAATTGCAGAGTTCCCGGCCGGGCTGCACGATATATCGCAAAAGCAATGTGATATAGCGATGCGGCCCCCCGGGAAAACATGCGATTATCTGCTCTGGTCGGCTCCCGTTGCGGGGGCCGGCCAGAGCAGGTAAAGAAAAATACTAAAAGTCAGTGTTTCCCTACCAGGGGGCCTCCAGCTGTTGCAAAACTACAACTCTCAGCATGCCCGAACAGCCAAAGGCTGTCCGGGCATGCTGGGAGTAGTAGTTTCACAACAGCTGGAGGCCCCCTGGTAGAAAAACACTGAGCTAAGTGTAAAAGGAAGAAGTAGTAAAATAAAAAAACCTTTTGCTCACCTAGTCCCGGTCCCTGCAGATGTCGTTCCCCTCCGTGCGGTCCGGGGTGTCCTCCCTTCACTATTCATCTTCTAGGACCTTTCACTTTTCAGCCAATCACAGGCCGCAGTGGTGTAAAGCCTGTGATTGGCTGAAGGGGAAAGGGCTTGTTCTGCAGCAGATACACTAGGTATGAAATCTGCCGGCAAACCTAGTGTATTTGCTGCAGGACAAGGTGAGAAGGGGGGATGAATGTGACAAAGGGGGGAATGTGACAAGGGGGGAATGTGACAGGGGATGAATGTGACAAAGGGGGGAATGTGACAGGGGGGGAATGTGACAGGGGGGAATGTGACAGGGGGGGAATGTGACAAAGGGGGGAATGTGACAAGGGGGGAATGTGACAGGGGATGAATGTGACAAAGGGGGGAATGTGACAAGGGGGGAATGTGACAGGGGGGGAATGTGACAGGGGGGGAATGTGACAAGGGGGGAATGTGACAGGGGATGAATGTGACAAAGGGGGGAATGTGAGAGGGGGGGAATGTGACAAGGGGGGGAATGTGACAGGGGGGATGTGACATGAAGGGGGATGTGACAAGGGGGGGATGTGACAGGGGGAGGGGAATGTAACATGAAGGGGGATAATGTGACAAGGGGGGGAATGTGACAAGGAGGGGGGAGAATGTGACAAGGAGGGGGGAGAATGTGACAAGGAGGGGGAAGAATGTGACGGGGGATGTGACAAGGGAGAGGGGAATGTGACGGGGAGATGTGAAATGGGCGGAGGGAGATGTGAAATTCAGTTAAAAAAAATTGTACCGCTTTTGGTACACATTTCGAGACAGAATCATACCGCCAGGGAGGTTAAAGCTGTTAATTTTTCCTGCTGTGACCAGTTCCTGAGGTAGACTGTTCCATAAGTTCACAATTCTTATGGTAAAGAAGGCGTGTCGCCCCTTGAGACTAAACCTTTTCTTCTCCAGACGGAGGGAGTGCCCCCTCGTCCTTTGGGGGGGGGGGGGGGGTTAACCTGGAACAGTTTTTCTCCATATTTTTTGTATGGGCCATTAATATACTTATATACGTTTATCATATCCCCCTTAGACGTCTCTTCTCAAGACTAAACAATTGTAACTCCTTTAATCGCTCCTCATAGCTAAGATGTTCCATGCCCCATATTAGTTTAGTCGCGCGTCTCTGCACCCTTTCCAGCTCCACAGTGTCCCTTTTATGTACAGGCGACCAAAACTGAACAGCATATTCCAGGTGAGGCCGTACCAATGCTTTATAAAGGGGGAGTATTATGTCCCTGTCCCTTGAGTCCATGCCTCTTTTGATACATGACAATATCCTGCTGGCTTTGGAAGCAGCAGCCTGACATTGCATGCTATTCTGTAGTCTGTGATCTACAAGTACACCCAGATCCTTCTCTACCAGTGACTCTGACAGTTTAATCCCCCCTAAGACATACGATGCATGCAGGTTATTAGTACCCAGATGCATAACTTTACATTTATCCACATTGAACCTCATTTGCCAAGTGGAGGCCCAGACACTTAGTCTATCCAAGTCATCTTGTAACTTATGCACATCCTCTATAGACTGTACTGTGCTACAAAGCTTGGTGTCATCTGCAAAGATAGAAACAGAGCTGTTAATACCATCCTCTATATCATTGATAAATAAATTAAACAACAGCGGTCCCAGTACAGAACCTTGGGGTACACCACTAATAACCGGGGTCCAATCAGAGTACTAATCATTGACCACCACTCTCTGGGTACGATCCATGAGCCAGTGTTCAATCCAGTTACAAACTAAAATTTCCAAACCCAAAGACCTTAACTTACCTGTCAGACGTCTGTGAGGGACAGTATCAAACGCTTTAGCAAAATCCAGAAACACTATATCCACAGCCATTCCTCTGTCAAGGCTTCTACTCACCTCTTCATAAAAGCAAATTAGATTGGTTTGACAACTTCTATCCTTAGGAAATCCATGCTGGCTATCACTTATAATACAATTATCCCCTATGTATTCCTGTATGTAATCCCGTATAAATCCTTCAAACAATTTACCCACAATGCACGTTAGACTTACCGGTCTATAGTTTCCTGGAGAAGACCTAGTGCCCATCATGATAAGCAGAAAATATACGTGGACACACCCACTTTTACAAAACTGACGCGAACGGTGTAAACCGCGGCACAAAGCTCTTTGAAATGTGTTCAATACTTTTTGCGCCAAAATTTTGGCGCAAAATTGATTTTTTTGAGCCGCAAAATTCTTTGAGAATCTACCCTCTGTGTACTTTATAGATATTTATGATTTTACTATTGTGCAGAGTTTTGTTCGGCGCACACTGCTGCTCCAGCACTTCTAGCTATGTGAGCAGTGCCGTGGAGGTAGAGAAGGCGTGCACGGTAGAGCCAGGGGGGGAGGGGTTATATATTTGCGCAAAATTTATCAAACGACGTGCACAACTTTTGTAAATTGTGTAAAGGGGCAGATCTGTGTCTACAACAGACCCTAATGAGAAATCTCCCCCAATGATTCTATAAACTGGCGGTCGATAATGAGTATATAGTTTATATACATTTTTTGTGTAGAGGTTTTTTTTAATATAATTTTTAATAGGAAAGAAATAAAAGACATTTTTGAAAAGGTTTCCAATCTCAGTTTTCGTTACTCAATAAAAAAGATTTACACCATTTTCTGAACAATATAATTTCAGTAGTATGTACCGTATATAAAGTATACAAAAAATAAGGTTGCAGAAGCAGCTCTTTGTCAAAAAAATCGAGGCTCTTAGCGCACTTTTTGATCAAAACGTGTCCCCATCCACCACACGGAGGTGGCCTCTTGTCAGATGAGCCCCTAACATGCCTAATCCACTCACCTCTGCTGGGCATATGGCCTCTGACATGCAGGATCCTTTTATTTTATGCATGTTTTGTGTATATCTATGTATCTATCTATATATATATATATATATATATATGTGTATTGTACTATATGCACTATATCTCTGCACTTTTTATATCTTTTGTATATGTATGTATTGTATTGCATGCTCTATATATTCCTGCACTCTTCAGGCACTGCTCCTATCCATTTGGATTTAGTATACATCATTCCTGCACACTAATCAAGATTCATTTACCGTATTATTCGCCGTATAAGACGCACTTTTTATTCTCCAAAACTGGGGGGGGGGGGGGGGGGGGAAGTTGGTGCGTCTTACACGGCGAATACACACACCTATCGCGGCGGTACCGGTGGCCATCAACGGCCGGGACCCGCGGCTAATACAGGACATCACCGATCGCATGATGATGACGGCGACGGAGAGTGTGGATCCCAGGGAAGAAGACGTCCGGAGCGTCGGGGATACCACGGGGACGCGGCGACAGCGAAGGAGCGACATCCAGGGCAGCGGTGACGGGTCCGGAGCGGCAGGGACACGTGAGTATTACCTCCTATCCAGTGGTCTTCAACCTGCGGACCTCCAGTTGTTGCAAAACTACAACTCCCAGCATGCCCGGACAGCCAACGGCTGTCCGGGCATGCTGGGAGTTGTTGTTTTGCAACATCTGAAGGTCCGCAGGTTGAAGATAACTGTTGGGTTCAGAATTTTTTTTTTCTAGATTTTGCGCCTTTAAAATTGGGTGCGTCTTATATACCGGTGCGTACTATAGGGCGAAAAATACGGTATACACTTCTACAAATATATTTTTTTACAAAAATATTTTTCTCATTTTTGTATATGTTGCATGCGCTATTTACTGTATTTGTTTTACCATTATGCATGTTATCACATCCTTGTCATTTTTTTTATGCTTTCATATGCCCCTGGATTATTATAATAATCATTATTGCTATTATCTCAAATGTATATGCATTATTTATAGCCATGTTATTGCCTTCACAGTCAGTTCTCCCACTATATATTTTCATTCTTTGTATTATTTAGCCCTGGGTCCGATGTTCAACTTATTTTGTATATCCCTCCATTAGCAGCGATCTGTCTTTCCCCCTAGAATTTTTTTGTGCACGCATGCGCAGTATGAGTGACTGTGGCCATGTTTTCGTTGCCGAACCCACTCTATAATGTGAATGCGCGTTGCGTGCTCCATCACACGAGTGCCGCGGTGTCCAATGTCACTTCCGACCCAGCGGCTTACTATTTGGACAGGTGTGTTATTCCTTTTCTATTGGGTCACTATTATATAAATTCCGAACCTGTAGCCATTATTTGCAGCCAAATGTTTTAACATATATTGATATATATTTATTTTATTTAGTCTATTATGTACATTTTTAGAATCATGTTCTTTTATTAATAAAAAAAATATACATTTTCATACATCGATTTGTACTTTATTTGGTGTCGGGGTTACGCTTTTGGCGTTTGTAGGTATATATGCAGAAGGAATAAGTTGCAATATATAGGGGAAAAAAAGAAACATGGTGGTTGGGGTGCTGGTGACTACTCCCAATGAAGCAGAGCTGTAGTGTTCTGATCAATTCGGGAGCTGTGTATTCTTCCCCCACCATCACTTTCCTCCTCCTCCTATTCTCAAAAATGAGGAATCCTCCTGCCAGACTACCCAAATCTGTAGATAACGTTGGACTTTGTCAGAATTTTATTAATATTTGTATTTATATTTGTATATTATGTTATATTTGTTTGTCTATGTTATAAAGTGATGTTCGTTCCCACCCAAATACCCAGTCCTCCGTTTAAAGTCACCGCCCCCCCCCAAAAAAAACACCCTATACCCCGAGTTTTCTATACCTTTATTTAATAATAAAAAGCTTATTTCACCCTATAAAACAAATGGATGTAAATGTCCATGTTTACACCTGTCCTCAGAGCAGTGACATTCCGTATGACATCACACATGTGACTTCACAAATGGTGATAGCTGGAAAAAGAGGTGCAGAGCCCCAGAGGCCTTACTCTGAGGACTGCAATCTAGCGAGCACTAGTGTTTCTATATTGTTTCCTTGCGCTTTTTATTTTATTTTATCATGATTCGAGGGGACCACATCAGCAGGGATGAGGTCAATTTGGCCTGTAGCATGTGCTGGACAGTTACCATCCTCCTGGGTTCCCTCTTCACCACCGGCCCGAGTTTCTGGTTTGAAATCACCAGCAACCAACCGAGCCGGAATATCACCTCCAGCCACCTGCAAGGGCAGAACGATACCATCAGAGATCTGCCCAGCTTGAATACTACCAGCAGCGACATGAAGTGTCCCATCTGGACGAGGACCAGGATCAGAAAGATCACCCCTGTCCTGGTGAGTAATCAAACCTCTGCCAGCAGCGACATGAAGTGTCCCATCTGGACCAGGACCAGGATCAGAAAGATCACCCCTGTCCTGGGGAGTAATGACACCACTGCCAGCAACGACGCGATCAACTGGGATTCCATTACCAACAACCTGCAGAGCGGGGCGGCCATCATCAAAAACTATCTTGGCTGGATCAGCACTTATGGTGACATGATCATCTGCCTGCTATGCTATATTCCCATCGATAACAACCTGCTGGACCGGTTCATAGATGCTGTTGACGACCTGATCTCGTTTGCTACTATCATCAGTGACCTGCTGTCCTGGATAGACACCACCACTGACTTGATCTTCTGGATCCCCACCATCACCAGCAGCTCCCTGCTTGCCTGGATGAACCCAGTCAATGAGTTTGTGACCTGGATTACCACCAACAGCACTATAGAGCTTCTTTACGTGATCTGTAACCCCACCGCCATCAGCTGGATCGGCTTCTTCAGTGACAGGCTCACCTGGATCGCCATCACACTCCAGCTTCTGACGTGGGTTATGCCAAGGGGGATAGTGACCAGCATCACCGGACCGATGGACTATATTAACTCGGTCAGACAGTTCCTGGGACGGGTCACCGTTGCCATCCTAATTGTCAATATCCCCGAGATTAAAGGTGTCATTACCATCATCGCCAGTATACTATGGGTATTCACCACCAACCTGTATGTATGAACACTGGAAAAGATGAATAAACATTTTATTAGACAAATATTCCAATAGTTGTAATTATTGTTATAATAGACAAAGTAGGGAATTTATTATAAATCAGTGTTTTATATGTCAGTGAGAAACAAAAATATCTCGGAGTAAGGTGCCCCAAATGTATGAAGAGCCGCAGTTGAATATGGTTTCACATAACTACAACTCCCAGCATGCCCAGACAGCCAATAGCACTGCTCAGCCTCTGATTGGTGGAGCACTTTGTCGTACGGTAATAACTCAACTAACCCCTTCCCACAGAATGCCTTATATAAACGGCCGATTGGGCAGGTCCTTCGCGCATTCCGCCGTTTATAAAAGGCATTCAGTTAACCCGGCGATGCGCGGCATCGCATGGGTTAGCTGGCAGAAGTCCCGCTGTTACCAGCAGGAGACAACTTCTGCAAGCCTCCCCCAGGACCATCTGTGGATGGTCCTAGTCAGCAATCCCTGTGATTGGTCCCTGTGGACCAATCACAGTGTGTCAGCTGACTGGGGGGGGGGGGTGTCTCAGCTGACTGGGGGGGGGGGGGGGGTTTAAAGTTCATTTCCCTCAGTCTGCCCGTTCCTAGAAGTCGGGCAGAGCGGGGGATGATGAGTGCTGTGGGGGGGGGGTGATGGGGTGGCCCACGGCACATACCTGGGACCGGCGGCAGGCACAAGTGGAGGAGGCAGCTGTGGCATCAGATGCAGCAGTGAAGATCGCTGTAATGTGATCTTCACTGTTGCTTCTAGGAGTTTTAAAACTACAACTCACAGCATGCCCAGCCTTTGGCTGTCTGGGCATGCTGGGAGTTGTAGTTTTGCAACATCTGGAGGGCCAGAGTTTGGAGACCACTGTGCACTGGTCTCCAATCTGTGCTCTTCCAGATGTTACAGAACTACAACTTTCAGCATGCCTAGACTGTCTGGGCATGCTTGGAGTTGTAGTTTTGCAACAACTGGAGGCACACTAGTTGGGAAGCATTGTCTGTTTCCTAACTCAGTGTTTCCCAACCTGTTTGCCTCCAGCTGTTGCAAAACTATAACTCCCAGCATGCACTGACAGACCATGCATGCTGGGAGTTGTAGTTTAGCAACAGCTGGAGACACATGGGTTGCGAAACACTGAGTTAAGTAACAAACTGTGTTTTGCAACCAGTGTGCCTCCAGCTGTTGCATAACTACAACCCCCAGCATGATCGGACAGCCAAAGGGCATGCTGGGAGTTGTAGTTTTGCCCGTCCCCCATGTGAATGTACATTCACATGGGCAGGTGTTTACAGCAAGTTTCCTTGCTGTAAACCCCTGCCCTTGTTACATAAACCCCTGCCCTTATTATGTACCTTGAGGGGTGTAGTTTCCAAAATAGTATGCCATGTGGGGGCTTTTCAGCTGTTCTGGCACCATAGGGGCTTCCTAAATGTGACATGCCCCCCAAAAATCCTTTCAGAAAAACTCACTCTGCAAAAACCCATTGTCGCTCCTTCCCTTCTGAGCCCTCTACTGCGCCCTCCGAACACTTGACATACACATATGAGGTATTTCCTTACTCGAGAGAAATTGGGTTACACATTTGGGGGGATTTCTCTCCTTTTACCCCTTGTTAAAATTCAAACACTGGGTCTACAAGAACAGGTTAGTGTAAAAAATTGAGATTTTGAATTTTCTCCTTCACTTTGCTGCTATTCCTGTGAAACACCTAAAGGGTAAACAAACATTCTGAATGTCATTTTGAATACTTAGAGGGGTGCAGTTTTTATAATGGGGTCATTTGTGGGGTATTTCTAATATGAAGACCCTTCATATCCACTTCAAAACTGACATGGTCTGTGAAAAATTCCGATTTTGAAAATTTTGTGAAAAACTGGAAAATTGATGCTGAACTCTGAAGCCCTCTCATGTCTTCCAAAGTAAAAACATGTCAACTTTATGATGAAAACATATTATATTGTATATAATATAATAATATAAAGATATCTCCCGTATGATGCAAACATAAAGTAGACATATTGTATATGTGAATCAATATATAATTTATTTGAGATGCCTATTTTCCTTACAAGCAGAGAGCTTCAAAGTTAGAAAAATGCAAACTTTTCTAATTTTTCATAAAATTTTTGAATTTTTCACAAAGAAATGATGCAAGAATCGACAAAAATTTACAACTAGGATAAAGTTGAATTTGTCACGAAAAAACAATCTCTGAATCAAATTCATAAGTACAAGCATCCCAGAGTAATTAATGCTTAACCTCTTAAGGACTCAGGGCGTAGCCCGGTGTGAAAAACGGGGTCACACCGTGTCGGTCCCGGCTGCTAATCATAGCCGGGACCCTGGGCTAACAGCGCGCAGCATCGATCGTTGTGCCACACGCTGTTAACCCTTCAGACGCGGCGATCAAAATTGAAGCCGCGTCTGAAAATGAAAGTAAACGCTTCCCGGCAGCACACTAGGGCTGATCGGGACATCGCGATAAAATTGCTATGTTCCGATCAGCTGGGACGCAGGCGGAGGTCTCCTTACCTCTCTCCGCGGCGTCCGATCGTCGATTGATTGCTCCAAGCCTGAGCTACAGGCTTGAGCAATCGAGCCCCTATCTCACTGATCCGTGCAAAGCTATGGCTTTGCAGGGATCTGCATAGGAGATCAGTGTGTGCAGTGTTATAGGTCCCTATGGGAGCTATAACACTGTAAAAAAAAGTGAAAAAAAGAAGTTAACAAAGGTCATTTAAAAGGGGTACTCTGGTGAAAACCTTTTTTCTTTTAAATCAACTGGTGGCAGAAAGTTAAACATATTTGTAAATTACTTCTATTAAAAAAATCTTAATCCTTCCAGTACTTATTAGCTGCTGAATGCTACAGAGGAAATTCCTTTTTTTTGGAACACTGATGACATCATGAAGACAGTGCTCTCTGCTGACATCTGTGTCCGTTTTAGCAACCATGCTGCCTTGCAGTGCTGGAGACTTGGATTCAAATCCCACTAAGGACAACAATAAATAAAGTGTTATTATTATTATAATAACGTCAGCAGAGAGAACTGTGCTCGTGATGTCATCAGGAAGTACAGGAAGGATTAAAAAAAATTTAAAAGTAGTAATTTACAAATATGTTTAACTTTCTGCCACCAGTTGATTTAAAAGAAAAAAGGTTTTCACCAGAGTACCCCTTTAACTCATTCCCTAATAAAAGTTTGACCCCTTTTCCCATAAAAAAAACGAAATAAACATATGTGGTATCGCTGCGTGCGAAAATGTCCGAACTATAAAAATATATTGTTAATTAAATCGCTCGTTCAATGGCTTACACGCAAAAAATATTCCAAAGTCCAAAATAGTGTATTTTTGGTCACTTCTTATATCATGAAAAAATGAATACAAACATGGTACCGATAAAAACTTCAGAACACGGCGCAAAAAATGAGTCCTCATACCGGCCTGTATGCAGAAAACTAAAAAAGTTATAGGGGTTAGAAGATGAGAATTTTTAACATATAAATTTTCCTGCATAATGTAGTTATGATTTTTTTCCGAAGTAATACAATATCCAACCTATATAAGTAGGGTATCATTTTAACCGTATGGACCTACAGAATAAAAATGATGTGTTATTTTTACCAAAAAATGCACTGCGTAGAAACGGAAGCCCCCAAAATTTACAAAAGGAAATTTTTTCTTCAATTTTGTCGCACAATGATTTCGCCGTTTCGCCGTGGATTTTTTGGTAACATAACTAATGTCACTGCATAGTAGAATTGGTGGCACAAAAAATTGAATAGGTGCAAAATTGAAAGTGTTATGATTTTTAGAAGGTGATGAGGAAAAAATGAAAATGCAAAAACGGAAAAATGCTGAGTCCTTAAGGGGTTAAAGTGACAGTGGTCAGATCTGCAAAAAATGCTCTGGTCCTTAACCCCTTCAGGACGGAGCCCATTTTGGCCTTAAGGACCAGAGCATTTTTTGCACATCTGACCACTGTCACTTTAAACATTAATAACTCTGGAATGCTTTTAGTTATCATTCTGATTCCGAGATTGTTTTTTCGTGACATATTCTACTTTAACATAGTGGTAAATTTTTGTCCATACTTGCATCCTTTCTTGGTGAAAAATCCGTAAATTTGATGAAAAATTTGAAAATTTAGCATTTTTCTAACTTTGAAGCTCTCTGCTTGTAAGGAAAATGGATATTACGAATACATTTTTTTTGGTTCACATATACAATATGTCTACTTTATGTTTGCATCATAAAATTGACATGTTTTTACTTTTGGAAGACACCAGAGGGCTTCAACGGTCAGCAGCAATTTTCCGATTTTTCACAAAATTTTCAAACTCAGTATTTTTCAGGGACCAGTTCAGGTTTGAAGTGGATTTGAAGGGTCTTCATATTAGAAATACCCCATAAATGACCCCATTATAAAAACTACACCCCCCAAAGTATTCAAAATGACATTCAGTCAGCGTTTTAACCCTTTAGGTGTTTCACACGAATAGCAGCAAAGTGAAGGAGAAAATTCACAATCTTCATTTTTTACACTCACATGTTCTTGTAGACCCAATTTTTGAATTTTTACAAGGGGTAAAAGGACAAAATGTTTACTTGTATTTGTAGCCCAATTTCTCTCGAGTAAGCACATACCTCATATGTCTAAGTGTTCGGCGGGCGCAGTAGAGGGCTCAGAAGGGAAGGAGCGACAAGGGGATTTTGGAGAGTACGTTTTTCTGAAATGGTTTTTGGGGGGCATGTTACCTTTAGGAAGCCCTTATGGTGCCAGAACAGCAAAAAAAAAACACATGGCATACCATTTTGGAAACTAGACCCCTCGGGGAATGTAACATGGGATAAAGTGAACCTTAATACCCCACAGGTGTTTCACGACTTTTGCAAATGTAAAAAAAAAATAAAAAATTTTACCTAAAATGCTTGTTTTCCCCAAAAATTTTTATTTTTAAAAAGGGTAATAGCAGAAAATACCCCTAAAAGTTTGAAGCCCAATTTCTCCCGATTCAGAAAACACCCCATATGGGGGTGAAAAGTGCTCTGCTGGCGCACTACAGGTCTCGGAAGAGAAGGAGTCACATTTGGCTTTTTGAACGCAAATTTTTCTCTGTGGGCATGCCGCATTTAGGAAGCCCCTATGGTGCCAGGACAGCAAAAAAAAAAACACATGGCATACCATTTTGGAAACTAGACCCCTCGGGGAACATAACAAGGGGTTAAGTGAACCTTTATACCCCACAGGTGTTTCACAACTTTTGCATATGTAAAAAAAAAAAATTTTTTTTACCTAAAATGCTTGTTTACCCAAAAATGTTACATTTTTAAAAAGGGTAAAAGCAGAAAATACCCCCCAAAATTTGTAACACAATTTCTCCCGAGTACGGCGATACCCCATATGTGACCCTAAACTGTTGCCTTGAAATACGACAGGCCTCCAAAGTGAGAGCGCCATGCGCATTTGAGGCCTAAATTAGGGATTGCATAGGGGTGGACATAGGGGTATTCTACGCCAGTGATTCCCAAACAGGGTGCCTCCAGCTGTTGCAAAACTCCCAGCATGCCTGGACAGTCAAAGGCTGTCCGACAATACTGGTAGTTGTTTTGCAACAGCTGGAGGCTCCGTTCTGGAAACAGTGGCGTACCAGACGTTTTTCATTTTTATTGGGGAGGGGAGGGGGGATGTGTAGGGGTATGTGTATATGTAGTGTTTTTTACTTTTTATTTTATTTTTTGTGTTAGTGTAGTGTAGTGTTTTTAGGGTACAGTCGCACGGGCGGGGGTTCACAGTAGTTTCTCGCTGGCAATTTGAGCTGCAGCAGAAAGTTTGCGGCAGCTCAAATTTGCAGCCAGATACTTACTGTAATCCTCCGCCCATGTGAGTGTACCCTGTACGTTCACATTGGGGAGACATCCAGCTGTTGCATAACTACAACTCCCAGCATGCCCGTTGGCTGTTGGTGACTGCTGAGAGTTGCAGTTTTGCAACAACTGTAGGCACACTGGTTATGTATCACTGAGTTTGTGACCTAACTCAGTGTTTCACAACCAGTGTGCCTCCAGCTGTTGCAAAACTACAACTCCCAGCATGTACGGTGCATGGTGTACGGTGACTGCTGAGAGTTGTAGTTTGCAACAGCTGGAGGCACACCGGTCGTGAAACACTGAGTTAGGTAAAAAAAAACTCTGAGTTTCCCAACCAGTGTGCCTTCAGCTGTTGCAAAACTACAACTCTCAGCAGTCACCGACAGCCAACGGGCATGCTGGGAGTTGTAGTTATGCAACCAGCAGATGCACCACTACAACTCCCAGCATGCACTTTAGCTGTTTGTGCAAGCTGGGAGTTGTAGTTATACAACAGCTGAAGGTACACTTTTCCATAGAAAGAATGTGCCTCCAGCTGTTGCAAAACCATAAGTCCCAGCATGCCCATAAGGGAATGCTGGGAGTTGTGGTGGTCTGCCTCCTGCTGTTGCATAACTACAGCTCCCAGCGTGCCCTTTTTGCAGGCTGGGAGCTGTTGCTAAGCAACAGCAGGAGGCTGTCACTCACCTCCAACGATCCAGACGCTGCAGGTCAGTCCCGCCGCCGCCGCTGCTCCTGGGGCCACGATCCCAACATTAACGCCGGGGATCGGGGTCCCCAGCACCCCGGGGTGCCTGTCCCGCACCCGCTCACGTCCTCCAGAAGAGGGGCGGAGCGGTGTGCGGGAGTGACACCCGCAGCAGGCGCCCTGATTGGTCGGCCGGTAATCCGGCCGACGAATCAGGGCGATCGTGAGGTGGCACCAGTGCCACCTCACCCCTGCAGGCTCTGGCTGTTCGGGGCCGTCAGAGACGGCCCCGAACAGCCAGTAATTCCGGGTCATCGGGTCACTGGAGACCCGATTGACCCGGAATCGCCGCAGATCGCTGGACTGAATTGTCCAGCGATCTGCGGCGATCGCCGACATGGGGGGGCATAATGACCCCCCTGGGCGATATGCCGGGATGCCTGCTGAACGATTTCAGCAGGCATCCGTCTCCGGTCCCCAACCGGCTAGCGGTGGGGGCCGGAATTCCCACGGGCGTATGGATATGCCCTCGGTCCTTAAGGACTCGGGATGCAGGGCGTATCCATACGCCCTATGTCCTGAAGAGGTTAAGGCCCAAAATCACCTCGGTCCTTAAGGGGTTAAAATTATGAAATATGGTCATAAAAATATTAATTATGAAAAATTATGAAAATGTATCATTAGGCAGGTAGTACCCCCAAATTAGACCCCCCCATTAGACAGGTAGTAGCCCCAAATTACACCCCCCCAGTAGACAGGTAGTACCCCCAAATTAGACCCCTCCCCCAGTAGACAGGTAGTACCCTCAGATTAGACCCCCCCCCCAGTAGACAGGTAGTACCCCCAGATTAACACCCCCCCCCCTCCCGCAGTAGGCAGGTAGTACCACCAGATTAACCCACAAGTAGGCAGGTAGTCCCCCCAGATGAACTCCCCAGTGGGCAGTTTGTACCCCCAGATTAGACCCCCCCCCCCCCAGTAGGTAGGTAGAACCCCCTGATTAGACAACCCCCACCCCCGGCTGGTACCTTTTTAGTTGCCGGGGATTCAGGGCAGCACCTTCCCCTAGATAAGAGCAAGCACAGCTACACGCGTAATGATGCTCGGTCACGTCACACTCTCAGAATACCTAGGGCCGGCGTCAGAACGTAGGCCCTTGAGTTCTGGGAGCGTGACATGACCGAGCGTCATTACGCGCGTAGCGGTGCTTGCTCTTATCCAGCCTGGCCCACAGGGTAAGCGGCTGAAATGGGATATTTCCTGGTTGACAAATAGGCCAGTCCGGCCCGTGTTACTGTACAGGGCAGGAGGACGGCCCAGCCTGCGGCCCTGACAGGTATTATAAAGATATGCAGGTTCATGAACTATTTCTCCCGTTACTATCTTCCGTCACAAAATAACGGCCGTTATTAATAACGGGCTATAACGGGTTAAAACGGCTATTAGAAAAACCCCATAGACTATGAAGGGATTTTCTAACGACAGTATAGGATTTTGTAACTGACGTTTTCAGCTGATTTTCAGAAGGAACTTCGTACGGATGTTTAAAAACTGAGAATTTTGTAGGGTGGAAGAAGCCTCACAAACACAATGATATATATAAATGAATATCAATTAGATATCATTAGTAAGAAAGCATTACAAGCTTATTAGTTAATTGACTATAGTAGAACAATACATGTGAGTAGGAAGTAACTTGTTACATACAACATAAGCTACTTTGGTTCGGATATCGTATACAGACTATCTAGAGCAGTGATTTCCAACTGGGGTGCCGCGGGATTTTGACGGCAAATATTTTATTTTTTTTATTCACCAGCCTGGCCTGCACGTCTGAAATTTATGGCGCCGCAGGGGGGAAGGGAAGTATGTGTGCGCTTTGCTGTGCGTGCACACATATCGCAACCCCCTGCATTCCTCTCACCCTGCGGCCCAGTGAGTGAGTGCACTGGCGGTGCTCTGCCGGATTACCGTGCCGGTGTAGTGCCCCGTGCCCCAGCATCCCCCTCCCCCCCTAGCGGCCCAGTGAGTGAGTGCACTGGCGGTGCTCTGCCGGATTACCGTGCCGGTGTAATGACCCGTGCCCCAGCGTCCACCCCCCTCCCATTCCCAGCGTCCCAGTGAGTGAGTGCACTGGCGGTGCTCTGCCGGATTACCGTGCCGGTGTAATGACCCGTGCCCCAGCGTCCCCCTCCGCCCCCCCAGCGTCCCAGTGAGTGAGTGCCCTGTCGGAGCCCTGAGTCGCTGCCCTGCCGGAGAGGGGAGGAAGGTGGAAGCTGCGCCTGATTACTGTGCCAGTGTAGTGAAGAAAAATGGCAAAAGGTACTGTACCCTTTCGTACCCTCTGTTACCCCTTCTTAACCCCGTCCACCCCCCCCTCACCCCTGTCATCCATGTCCACCCCCTGTCTATCCCTGTCACCCATGTCCACCCCTCCCTGTCCACCCCCCTGTAACACATGTCCACCCCCCTATTCACCCCTCTATCCCTTTGTCACCCCTCTTTTATCCCCCTTGTCATCCTTGTCCTCCCCTGTTATCCCTGTTCACCCCCATATCTCCCGTGTCCACCATCCTGTCATCCATGTCCACCTTGGCCACCTCTGTCCATTCCTCTGCAACACATGTCCCCCCCCCCCCCATCCACCCCTCTGACCACCCCCCAGTCTACATCTGTCACCATTGTCCCTCCACCCTAATCACCCCTCTGTCCCTCCTGTCATCCATGTCCACCTTGGCCATCCCCCCTCTGTCACCGATGTACACTCCTCTACCCCCCCATTCCATAGACTTGCATACGGGGGGCGGGGGGTGACATCACACGGAGGCGGGGGGGGGGGGGGTGGTCTTCATACTCTGGCCCGTGGTCGCCACCCGGCTGTTTGTGAGCTGGCACCGCTGTGTGCAGCTCAAACAGGTGGGTGGCGAATACAAGATTGCGGGGGTCCCCAGCGGCGGGACCCCCATGGGGAGACATCATATCCCCTATCCTTTGGATAGGGTATAAGATGTCTCAGGGCCGGAGTACACCTTTAAGATGTTAGCCGAGCTTTCTTACAATCTTACTGAGGAACCTTCTGACAATATTTTACCATTTCTTCTCACACTGTATGGTCACTGCAATTCTCTGTAAAGACGAGGTTACTCATTCCATTAACCCCTTAAGGACCCGGGCTTTTTTCCGTTTTTTCATTTTCAATTTTTCCTCCTTAACTTAAAAAAATCATAACTCTAAAATTTTTACCTAAAATTCTATATGATGGCTTATTTTTTGCATCACTAATTCTTCTTTGTAATGACATTAGTCATTTTACCCAAACATCTACGGTGAAACGGGAAAAAAAATCAATGTGCGACAAAATTGATGAAAAAAAACCTCTATTTTGTAAGTTTTGGGGGCTTCCGTTTTTACGCAGTACATTTTTTGGCAAAAATTACACCTTATCTTTATTCTGTAGGTCCATACGGTTAAAATGATACCCTACTTGTATAGGTTTGATTTTGTATCACTTCAGAAAAAAATCCTGACTACATGCAGGAACATTTATACGTTTAAAATGGTCATATTCTGACCCCTATAACTTTTTTATTTTTCTGTGTTCAGGGTGCTATGAGAGCTATTTTTTTTGCGCCGTGATCTGAAGTTTTTAGCTGTATCATTTTTGTTCTGATCAGACTTATTGATCACTTTTTATTCACTTTTTTGTGGTATAAAAAGTGATCAAAAATGCGCTATTTTGGACTTTGGAATTTTTTTGCGCATACGCCATTGAATGTGCGGTTTAAAAAGCAGTATATTTTTATAATTCGGACATTTCCGCACGCGATGATACCACATATGTTTATTTTTATTTACACTGTTTTTTTTATTCTTGGAAATGCCGGGTGATTCAAACTTTTATTAGGAGAAGGGATAATTGAAAGGGTTAATGATTTTTTTTTTTTTTTACACTTTTCTTATGCAATATTATAGCTCCTACAGGGCGGGCTATAACATTGCATTAACTGATCTTTACCACTGATTGATCCATCTCCATAGGAATGGATCAATCAGTGTTTTCGGCGATTGGATGCTCAAGCCTGGATCTCAGGCTTGAAGCATTCATTCGGCGATCGGACAGCACAGGAGAAGGTAAGAAGACCTCCTCCTGTGCTACAGCTGTTCGGGATGCCGACATTATACCGCGATGATCCCGAACAGCTCCCTGAGCTAGCCGGGCACTTTTACTTTCCTTTTTAGCTGCGCGGCTCAGCTTTGAGTGGCTAAAGGGTTAATAGCGCGCGCCACTGCGCTGTTAGAGGCGGGTTCCGACTTCACTATGACGCCGGGCCCGCCGCGATATGATGCGGGGTCCTTAAGAGGTTAAAGTGGTACTCCAGTGGAAAACTAGATTTTTTTTTTAAATCAACTGGTGCCAGAAAGTTTAACAGATTTGTAAATTACTTCCATTTAAAAATCTTAATCCTTCCAGTACTTATAAACTGCTGTATGCTCTAGAGGTATCTCTTTTCTTTTAGAATTTCCTTTCTGTCTGACCACAGTGCTCTCTGCTGACACATCTGTCCATGTCAGGAACTGTCCAGAGCAGGATAGGTTTGCTATTGGAATATGCTTCTGCTCCAGACAGTTCCTGACATGGACAGAGGTGTCAGCAGAGAGCACTGTGGTCAGACAGAAAGGAAATTCTAAAAGAAAAGAACTTCCTCTGTAGTATTTTAGGCCCTGTCAGATTGAGACCTCCAGTGTCCTGGGTGCTCCCCTGCAGGGACTCAACCATTTCTAATCTGTATTTGCACTGTTATAATTTAGCAATCCGTTATTAGGTGTCTGTAGCTTTAAGTATGTTGCCTAGCAACCTCAGGCTTAGTCAGGGTATGTGAGAGTGGAGGACTGAGGGCTAGACTGAACATTTGTGTAAGGTGTGTGACGATCCGTCTTGGGGATTAGCTCTGGGATCGTCCTGGACTACGCCACAGGATGCGTTTCTTCTCAATAAACCAGCAAACAAACGCTTATAATGCAAATCTGGCACCTTGCCAGTTTTATTAGACAGGTTGCAGGGAAAGAAATAAACAAAAAGCAGGAACAATACAAAATCCTAGACCGTCTGGTCACTGACTAAACAGATCAGCTTGTCCTGACTAACAACCGCTGAGCTTCCCTCAGCCGGTTAAACATATGTCCCCTGCAACCTTCTACTCACAATGTCACTCTCTTTGAGCCCCTCATAGCTCGGGCTGTGTACTCCTCAGCAGGCTCTGTCTCTTCCCTACAGCCCACATGCTGTCTCCTAGGAAGAGCCCACATTAGACTGAGTCTCCATCTCATATACACACCTCCCTTCCCTCCTGCCTCATTACTTAAGAAGCAGGTGAGAGCTTCTGCAGGGCGAGCCAAGGAAATACACCCTTTCCTTGCCACACTGCCACAGGTGTTATATTATGTTATTACTTGTATGTAACTTTATTGTAAATCCTAAAGGGGATACAGACAACTCTATGATCCACAGCTGCCTGGCCAATGGGCTTTAGTTCAGCCTTCCCTTATAAAGGGTGGCATTTCCTGTGAGAGGAATAGAGGAGGAGTAAAGCAATTCATTCAGTTCAGAGCACAGAGTGGAGTTCAGAGTGAAGAATCCGCAGAGGAGTGAGAGCAAAGATGAGAGAGAGAGAGATAAGAAAAGCATGAAGTAACCCCAACTAATATTAAGCCTTTACTTCAGCTTTGATCAGAGAATTCCTAAAGGACAATTCTTTATCTTCCGGCGAAAAGCCACAAATCTACCGACACTTCAGTAAGTGACTTTAATCTCAAGCCTAATATAGCTAAAACTCCTAGTCCGGCCGTAAGAGCCAAGCATATATGCAATATCAAGTCCAGGCACTGCAAGCTGTGTGGTCCTCTAGAGACTGTCTGTTAAACCTTTGGGAGACTTTGGTTGAGCGCTGTGGAGATTGTACCACCTATCTTCAAGTTAGTAAAGCCTCCGTTAAACTGCAACCTAGTGTGGAGTCAATTCTTTCCTTGCTAGCCTGTGGGGAGACGGAGTTCCCCGGACCTGTAGTACCCCAGGAGATACCAAGACTACAGTGGCGTCACGCGACATTAAGGGTTAATACCATCTGACCCTGGGTTCATAAACCCCCCCACCCCACCAAGAACCAAGTAGCTAACCCCAGCGTAGTGGCGGTCGCGGGTTTCACTCGTGGTTACCACACATTTTTGGCATCACGAACAGGATTCAGGTGTACGCCTTAACTATTCAGGCACTAAATCAAGTCCTTCCCCCAAGTCTGAACTGTGTACGGGACTGTGTCATAGAAAACAAATTGTCTGCCGAGGTGCAAATACAAGTGGTGGGGAAGGTGAAGTTTATTGCATTATTAGTCACGAGAAGTGTTCTCTAAAGTCAAAGAACCGCCATGTGTAAAGGAAAGACAGAAATGATGCTTCGCGCCAAAAACTTCCCAGTGCCTGAAAGAGTTAAAGAGCTTCTGGAAAAGAGCGCCAAGGACTCCCGCCGAAGTCTTCGCCCCGCCCCTGGGCAGGGAAATAGTGTGGTTGTGTCCAGAGCCAAGTGGAACGGAAGAAGTCCAGCCCCTGTTGCCAAGGGGTTGGATGAAGAGGATACGCTGCTGTGCAACTTCCGGTCCCAGGCGCAGCTGATGACGCACTTCCGCCTGGCGGCCATTTTGGTGGAGACCTTCATAAAAGGGGAGGCATACAGCGGCCTCTTCAGTCTGCAGGAAGTACTACAGAGGAGAGCAAAGATGGCGGAGACCAAGAGCGACATGTGTGCTGAGAGTTCCAGGATGGAGTCCGAGGGTCGGAAGATTGCCACGGCGGCATCGGAGATGTTCCGGGAGCTGGCGGAGAAGTTGCAGCGACTGTCCCTCGGGGCCAACGAGGCCTACTGCCAAGTGCCGTTGCCGGAGGATGACGGCGAGTGGGCCGCAACGCCGCTCGGGAGTTCCAGAGACCCGTCGCCTGTGAGGTTGTCGCCCCATCACCGCACCTGGGGCCCGTGGGCAGAAATCCCGACGGAGTCGGGATTGAGTACCCCAGCGGAAGCTGATTTCTCCACTCCCTCTTCTAATAGCCCCGAAGCCAGCCCCGAGGCAAAGGTCCCACCACCTCCACAGGCCACGGCCGCCCAAGACCAGTCAGCCCCTCAGTCGGCCGAGCGCCCACCATCACCCCCGCTCCCTAGATGGTTGTTCGGGGATGAGCCAGCCATCATCAAGTATAAGTGGGAAAATATCCTTCCATTGCCTGGGAAATCCCTGCCTCCCATTCCTCCGGCCCGGTCAGAAAAAGCCCAAAGAGATGCCGAAGTGGCTGCCATACTAGAGCAGATGAGGGCGGAGAGGCTAGAGCGCTACGGGCCGAGGCGGCTATCGTTTGAGGAGAGGGAACGGCAGCAGCAAGATACCAAACAGCTAGAGTCATACTACATTCGCAGGCTCGAGCAACCTAAGGAAGGCGAGCCTCCCCTTGAGCGCAGGAGAGCTACAGTCATCAAGTTTGACCGCATCAGGGGCTGCGGCACTATAATGGACTGTCACCACGGAGGCACCCTCTTTGTGAACCGGAGGGCGGTGCAAAGACACTATCTGCCTCCTGAAAAGCACTCTCTAAAACCTGGGGAAATCGTTGAGTACACCCCTGTGACAGGGGCGGATCCAGAGTCGAGTCTCGGGAGGGGCACTATTAGAGTATTTTGTGTTGGCGGACAGAAAATAAGATTACGGAACTTACAATATTATTAAATGTATCATACAGTCCTAACCTTGTTTAAGACTTAGGCCATGTTCATATGTCAGAATAATAATCAAATATACCAATTGCCACAGAATGGGAAAGTTCTAAAGAGGTTTTTACCATTTAAAACTACAGCTCCCAGTATGACCTAAGTAGTGGTAAGGGGATGCTGGGAGTTGTTGTTTTACCCATCATTACTGCAGTACTTACAAGTGACTCCAGCTCTGATGGGACACACACAGGAGGATACGGAATGATATCAGTGACTACAGGTGACGTCTTCTCTATAGTCTTCTCTTATCTAATTCAGATGTACATACCACCGGGACTTGTTCCAGCTAAATCTTTGCAGAACTTGACGCCCAGATAGCTCCTCACTACGATTCTGATCCTCTATATGAAAATAATAATTATAAACCTGCCAGACGCTGTATTCTTCGAATATAATACTGGCACATACCTTCTGAATATAATTCTGACACACTGTATCCCCTGAACAAACAACACACTGTACCCTCTGAATATAATAACGCCACACACCGTACCCTCTGAATATAATACTATCATACACTGCACCCTCTGAATATAATACTACCACACACTGTGCCCTCTGAATTTAATACTATCACACACTGCACTCTCTGAATATAATACTACCACACACTGCACTCTCTGAATATAATACTACCACACACTGCACTCTCTGAATATAATACTACCACACACTGCACTCTCTGAATATAATACTACCACACACTGCACTCTCTGAATATAATACTACCACACACTGCACTCTCTGAATATAATACTACCACACACTGTACCCTCTGAATATACTACCACACACTGCACCCTCTGAATATAATACTACCACACACTGTAACCTCTGAATATAATACTACCACACACTGCACTCTCTGAATATAATACTACCACACACTGTAACCTCTGAATATAATACTACGACACACTGCACTCTCTGAATATAATACTACCACACATTGCACTCTCTGAATATAATACTACCACACACTGCACTCTCTGAATATAACTTGCTGTGCAGTGCACCCTCTGAATAAAATACCCTAATGTATTGTTGCCCATAAAAAAAATGTACCACCCCAGAAAATCCTCATAATCTACAATATATTTCTGAAATGCAGAACACTCTGTGCCTTCACATATAGTAATAATGCCCCATCTTGTGCCCCTACATATAATAATTATGAACCGTCCTGTTCCCCCCCACATAATAATGCCCTGTGCCCCTAACATATATTGCCCCCTGTGCTGTGCCCTTCACATATAATTCCCCCATCATGCGCTCACATATAATGCCCCCATCATGTGCCCCTCACATATAATGCCCCCCGTGCTGTGCCCCTCACATATAATGTCCCCTTTGCTGTTCCCCTCACATATAATGCCCCCCGTGCTGTGCCCCTCACAAATAATGCTCCTGTTATATGTACCACACATATAAGGCCCCCTGTGCTGTGCCCTTCACATATAATGCCCCCGTTCTTTGCCCCTCACATATAATGCCCCGATCATGTGCCCCTCATATATAATGCCCCCATCATGCACCCCTCACATATAATGCCCCCATCATGCACCCCTCACATATAATGCCCCCATTATGCGCCCCTCACATATAACGCCCCATGCTGTGCCCTTCACATATAATGCCCCCGTTCTTTGCCCCTCACATATAATGCCCCGATCATGTGCCCCTCATATATAATGCCCCCATCATGCACCCCTCACATATAATGCCCCCATCATGCACCCCTCACATATAATGCCCCCATTATGCGCCCCTCACATATAATGCCCCATGCTGTGCCCTTCACATATAATGCCCCCGTTCTTTGCCCCTCACATATAATGCCCCGATCATGTGCCCCTCATATATAATGCCCCCATCATGCACCCCTCACATATAATGCCCCCATCATGCACCCCTCACATATAATGCCCCCATTATGCGCCCCTCACATATAATGCCCCATGCTGTGCCCTTCACATATAATGCCCCCGTTCTTTGCCCCTCACATATAATGCCCCGATCATGTGCCCCTCATATATAATGCCCCCATCATGCACCCCTCACATATAATGCCCCCATCATGCACCCCTCACATATAATGCCCCCATTATGCGCCCCTCACATATAATGCCCCATGCTGTGCCCTTCACATATAATGCCCCTGTCATGCACCCTTCACATATAATGCCCCCTGCCCTGTCCCCTCAGGGGGCATTATATGTGAGGGGCACAGCACAGGGGGCATTATATGTTTGGGGCACATGACAGGAGCATTATATGTGAGGGGCACAGCACAGGGGGCATTATATGTGAGGGGTGCATGATGGCGCATTATATGTGAGGGGCACAGGATGGGGGCATTATATATGAGGGGCACAGGATGGGGGCATTGTATATGAGGGGCGCATGATGGGGGCATTATATGTGTGGGCACAGAACAGGGGGCATTATATGTGTGGGGCACAGCACAGGGGGAATTATATCATAATGCCCCCTGTGCTGTGCCCCATACATATAATGCCCCCTGTGCTGTGCCCCTCACATATAATACTCCCTGTGCTGTGCCCCCCACACATATCATTTATATGTGTGGGAACAGCACAGGGGGCATTATATGTGAGGGGCACAGCACAGGGGGCCCCCCTGTCATGTGCTCTTCACATATAGTGCCCCCAGTGCTTTGCCTTGCAGCCCCTCACATAAAAAATTCCCCAAAGTTTTTTAATCCCCCTCCCCCCTCCTCCTGTACGATATAGTGCCCTTAACAGTGGCACATATTCTGTCCCCCAAATCCCCTGGGCCCTGAGCATACTCTTAGTACTTACAGTATGCTGGCCGCGGGGACGGGATTTCCGGGTGCCGGCGCGATGATGTGACGTCATCGCGCCGGCCTGCAGTGGATCGCGACCCCGCAGCTCACACGCTGTGTACTCACAGCCAGTGGCGTTGCTAGGGTTTGTGTCACCCGTTGCGGTAGAAAATGGTGTCGCCCCAACATGCTGGGAGTTGTAGTTTTGCAACAGCTATAGGCACCATGGTTGGGAAACTCTGACATAGATAGATAGGGAATATATATAGACCAGGGGTTCTCACCTATTTTTAGTGAGGGTCCGCTTATCCAGGTCTGCCATCCGGTAAAGGTCCAAGCTGTATGCTAATGCTTGGTGCACACCTAGCGGCCTCAGCGCCATGAAGGCAATAGCAAACTAACAACTGAAGTGTGGAGGATGTATAACCTGAATACTGCTGCACACTGTAACCACTGGATATAATACTGCCACACACTGGGCCCCTGAATATAATACTGCCACACACTGGGCCCCTGAATATAATACTGCCACACACTGTATACCCTGAATTTAATACTGCCACACACTGTACCCCTGAATATAATACTGCCACACACTTGGCCCCTGAATATAATATTGCCACACACTGTACCCCCTGAATATATTACTGCCACACACTGGGCCCCTGAATATATTACAGCCACACATTGGGCCCCTGAATATAATACTGCCACACACTGTGCCTCTGGTATATTACTGCCACACACTGTACCCCTGAATATAATACTGCCACACACTGGGCCCCTGAATATAATACTGCCACACACTGTACTCCCTGAATATAATATTGCCACCCACTGTACCCCCTGAATATATTACTGCCACACACTGGGCCCCTGAATATAATACTGCCACACACTGTGACTCTGGTATATTACTGCCACACACTGGGCCCCTGAATATAATACTGCCACACACTGTACCCCCGAATACTGGCACACACTGTACCCCTGAATATACTACTGCCACACACTGTATCCCTGAATATACTACCACATACTTTGCCCTGAATATAAACCTGCCACCCACTGTGCCCCTGGTATATTACTGCTACCCACTGTGCCCCTTAAAATAATACTGCCATTCACTGTGCCCCTGAAAATAATTCTGCCACTCACTGGGCCCCTGTTATATTACTGCCACACACTATTCCCCTGCAACATTACTTGCAGATGCTATGCTCTAAGGCTGACTAAAACAATGAAATGAAGCCACTGTGCATGTAGAATGAATGATGCCACTGTGACCCCAGAATTAATGATGCCAGTGACCACAGAATTAATGATGCCACTGTGACCACAGAATTAATGATGCCACTGTACCCACAGAATTAATGATGCCACTGTACCCACAGAATTAATGATGCCACTGTGTCCCACAGAATTAATGATGCCACTTTGTCCCACAGAAATAATGACACAACTGTATCCCCAGAATTAATGATGCCACTGTGCCCCACAGAATTAATGATGCCACTGTGCCTACAGAATTAATGATGCCACTGGGACCACAGAATAAGTGATGCCACTGTGATCAGCGAATAAGTGATGCCACTGTACCCACAGAATTAATGATGCCACTGTACCCACAGAATTAATGACACAACTCTATCCCCAGAATTAATGATGCCACTGTGACCACAGAATTAATTATGCCACAGTACCCACAGAAATGATGATGCCACTGTGCCTCCAGAAGTAATGATGCCACTGTGCCTACAGAATTAAGGATGCCACTGTGTCCCACAAAATTAAGGATGCCACTGCGACCACAGAATTTATGATGCCACTGTGCCCACAGAATTTATGATGCCACTGTGCCCACAGAATTTATGATGCCACTATACCCACAGAATTAAGGATGCTACTGTGTCCCACAAAATTAAGGATGCCACTGTGACCACAGAATTTATGATGCCACTGTGCCCACAGAATTTATGATGCAACTGTGCCCACAGAATTAAGGATGCCACTATACCCACAGAATTAGGGATGCCACTGTGTTCCACAAAATTAATGATGCCACTGTGCCCCAGAATTAATGCCACTGTGCCCCCATATGAACTTTGCCACTGTAACTCTCCATCTGTTGTAAAACTACAACTCCCATCATGCACAGACAAAAGGTCATCATGGTAGCTGTAGTTCTACAATAACTGGAGAGTCACAGATGGGGGAACACAAATTTTTACCTGAGAGCTTAGGATCGCCGTCCCAGGTCCCGCACTGCTCCGCTGCTCTGGCCTCTTCTAGTCAGGCCTGGCCAGAGCAGATGATGCAGGCAGCTAATGGTGCTACCTGCATCATAGGAGAAGCGCAGGGCAGGGACACATCGCTCCCTCGCTCCGGGCCGCGGCTATTCATTTGTATTGGCGTCTTAAAGACACAGCTACAAATGAATAAGGGGAGATCCAGCGGATGGTCTGAATGACCGGGGGACGCAGTCCGGATCTGGACCGTGGTCTGCCAGTTGAGTACACCTGATATAGGACATAGATCAATGTTTCCTAACCAGGGGGACTCCAGCTGTTGCAAAACTACAAAACTTAGCATGTTGGGAGTTGTAGTTTTGAACAGCTGGAGGCACCTTGTTAAGGAAACACTGATCTATGTCCTATCTCAGTGTTTCCCAACCAGAGTGCCTCCAGCTGTTACAAAACTACAACTCCCAGCATGCCTGGACAGCACTGTAGCTTTGCTTTGGAGATACCTTGGTTGGGAAACACTTATTTATGTCAGTGTTTCCCAACCCTCCAGCTGTTGCAAAACTACAACTCCCAGCATGCTAGGAGTTGTAGTTTTGCAAAAGCTGGGGGCACCTCTGGTGAGAAAGGGGTGGGGGGGGGGGTGAGCAGGGATTGTGCTGGGAAGGGGGGAGGGATTATGCTGGAAAAGGGTGGGCATGGATGGTGGGCGGTAGTTTACCTTACCTGCCTTAGAACACTGCTGGGCTCCTGCATCATCCAGGCACTTCCTGCTTGCTGGGGTCATGTGATGTTTTGGTGTCACATGACCCAAGCAGAGCAGTAGAAAGCTGCCAATCAGGGGGAAGAGAAGCCGAGTAAGTGCCCGATAACTCCACAGACACGCTGTGTGCACGCTCGCTCTGTGACAGCCAAGGTTTGTGAATGGTGGAGCGGAAGCTTACAGCTTTGGCTCCACCATTCTAGGGGGCAGCAATCTCGGGGGGGGGGGGGGGGGGGGCAATTGCCCCGTTGCCCCCCCCCCCCCCTGGATCCACCACTGCCCTGTGAAGAGCCTGAGAGGGGAATGGGCTGCTGCTATTACCAGGCCCAGCCGTCCAACTCAGATCCCCTTTGCATACTTCCCTTCAGAAGAGTGGGACTCTTACCCCTTTGGACTCTTCACTCCAAATGTCAAGGAGATCGTCGTCCGAGAGGACTACCCTGACACTTCTGCAGCAGTTATCCAGTTTAAAGAGACAACACCCTAAAAGACAGCGCACCCAATTCATCCACAGTGCACCCAGGCCTATCTCATCGGAGGTGTGGCCCCCAACATGGGAACCCACAAAAGTGCAAGGGCCCCCTCCTGCAGTGGCGTAGGTTTGGCCCAAAGAGCCGGCACCAACTGATCATCCTTCTGTGGCACAAGCTGCTGCAGTCCAGGTGGTAGTGAATGTCCAACCTACCATCTCAAATTCTACCCTGTCCCATGTGTCCTGGGATACCCATGTCGACCCCTTGCAAGGGGCCCAGTCCCGAAGAGCTTGCTTCATTAGTCAGCCGATGGCTCCTCCTAGTAGTCGGGATTGGGAAGAAAGAGAACATCCCGTTCCTGCTGCATTAAAAAGAAAGAATAAAGCACCAGAGTGATGCTATCTGAAAATGTTTATTGTTCCTTATGGTCGTAGGACTAACTGTGTTTTGTTCCAGGTTCAGCAACGGTTTAAGTCCAGTGCCTGACACATGGTGTCAAGAAGATTTTACAGTGAAGAAACTGGAATTGTAAGTTTTGTGCCCGGCCTAGCCGAGAGACTCCCGTATTGGAGATTCTAAAAGTTGTGTCCAGTTCACCTAATATTTGTGATTTTGAGCGAAGGACATTATAGACTCCCTTTTGTGAGAACCATTGAACGCTCCATAAAAAACTTCTTCATGATATTTATGGTTGAATTGTGTCAGTTTTCTGTCCTACAATTGCATGGTCTCTGACCCTCAGCAAATTTAGTACAAGCTAGTTGTACACCAAGTGGTATTATCATGTACATATGTCACACGTAAACAGGTAGAAATGTATATGTGGTTGTACCCGAGAAGGGTAATATGTATAAATTTACTGTGCTACAAAGTCAAAGCACAAAATCCTGCGTGGTGGTAGTTGTTTTCTATTGGGGTTTATCCAGACACAGTCAGGAGTTACTTACACTGCCCCCATCGCCGACTTCATGTGTCAATAGAGATGGTGTTGCGTAGATCCACAAGTTCTAATTTTGGACAACCCCCAGCAAGATATAGGGATTAGTCTAAAAACATGTACATAAACATATGTAGATAAACTACATACACATAAGTCAGTATACACCTCAAGTATACTTCATTGATCATTCACTACAAGTGTATCTAATGGGTAAACCATTATCAGCTCAAAGCCTCTTAACCCTGTTTGTGCACAGGAACCTACCTGGCCAGTAAGTATCCTGTCCCTAACCTAAGCACAACAGTAAAGAAAAAGGGTTATATAAAAATGTCTAGCTTTGTATTACATGTATACATAAAAATGTCTAGCATAAAATAAAATGTGTTCTGGGGAGAAGTGCTTGATTGCCCAAGGGCCCCAGTAGCCAAGGCATTGAGTAGAGAGCCTCCGGCAGCCCAATCCGCACCTATTAGTATAAGAAATGTATCTAATGTTACATAATATAAGGTGATATAATGTACAGTAAAGTCATATAAGTCTGTATATTCAGCTACAAAATTGTCTAGTTAGACATGCCAATTGTGTATAGTGTATCATATGCATAGTCCACTTGTGGTCGGATTCTTATATGTACCGTAAGTAGGGTACCATTAGCATGGATAATTCGGCCTGGGGTGTGCCTGGCTGGCCGTGAAGGGTATCCTATAGAAAGGGGGCAAAATACATCAGTTAGGTAATGCATGAATTAATGGCTAAGTATAACCTACTTCATATGAACCCGAAATAGACAACATGCTCCAGTTAACAGCCGTTGGTTGGAACGTGTCAATGGAACAGAGCGATAAAAGTGCCCTAACTTACTTAACATCTAAGTGATAACTGACAAAGAGAAGCCCCTACCCAGGAGCTGGCTCAGCTGTTATGGAGCCGAAACCAAAAAGGAATTCTGGATATACCACTTGGCACTACTGGACGCATAGCGCCTACCAGAATGGTACTACCAGGGTGCACATGGATAAAGGTAACCCAAGTGACAGAGATAGGAAATGTTGGAGAATTGCTAGATAGACAGAAGGTACAATGAGTCGGTTAGATTGAGAAGTGGCCAAAACACAGACATCAGTAGGTATTTGGATAGGTAGTGCGTGGAGAGAAAGAAAAAAATAATAATAATTTGCATGTGTCCCTTGCTACACATATAAGTATTCCTATTGAACCATGCTATACATAAGTGACAACAAAAGAAAGACCCCCATAGACAAAACATAAAAGAATATAACATACTTAACCTGAGGTTTTGTGTACCAGTAAGGCAGTATCCTCATACTTGCAGGTGTAAAGAAGATAATTACTGCTACGCCCGAGGCTTATCGCAAAAGAAAATATACATGACCAGCAGGTTACAAACTCCAATATGGGCAAATCTACCAACATGTACACGTTTGACAAGAAAAAACATACAACAAAAGGCTCAGAAGCTACATCCACACCAAAGATCTTAACACTAAGACGTGTACAGCTAAGACCACAATCTGAGGCATAGTAACAAACATAAGAGGAAGATAGAGATGACGACAACATGAGGCTCGTGGACTGACAGTGCAATCTGCCTCAGACAGAATCGTATGTAACGCAGAAACGGAAACAACATGAGGCTCGTGGACTGACAATGCAATCTGCCTCAGACAGAATCGTATGTAACGCAGGAACGTTAACAACATGAGGCACGTTGATTGACAGTGCAATCTGCCTCTAACAGGGGCGTATGTGACGTACAAAAAACAAAAGACAAGAAACAAGAAAGTTTGTAATGTACAAAGCAATGACAACAATATGAAGGCTTGAGGATTGTCGGGCAGCCTATCTCTCCCGGGAGCATGTGACGTACGAAAGCATGTAAAGTGACAACTTAAAGCTTACCTGGAATGGCGAGGTCAAACTGACTGTAACAAGGTGTATAAAATGACCAATGACCAAAAAGGAAACTATAAAGATGAGGCTTTACAGATTGACGACAGCAATCAGCCTCCGACCACACCGAACGTATAAGGCTAAGAGGTAAAACCAATCTGGTCATACCTGCTTGGGTATCCTTGGAATGTTGCCATCTATAGTGATGTTTACCATACCTGACCTGTCTACAAGAACAATGTGACGCTAATATGCCTGACTTAAGCACATGAAAACGTGAGTGTAATACTATGACCATAGCCTAATATACTTGACTAGCGCACATAACGTAAGCATAAAGTGACAGAGCTGAAACCAAAGAATGGGACAATAACTTTGGAACATACACTGTAAGGAACTGTATGCATATTACCCTGTAGGGAAATGTAAGTATGTCTCACTGTAGGAATCGTACGTATGTCACACTGTATGGTACTGTATGTATCGTATGCATGTCACACTGCAAGGAACTGTATGCATAGTACCCTGTAGGGAACAGTATGAATGTCACTCTAGGTAACCGTATGTATTGTATGTGTCACTGTAGGGAACCATATCTATGTCCTACTATAGGGAACCGTTAATGTTGAAGCAAGGTATATCACTTGAAGTAATGCAACGCCGTATAACATAAGCGAAATGCCTCTAACAGGGGCGTATGTGACGAACAAAACAAAAGACGACAAGAGGCTCGTAGATTGACGATACAATCTACCCCAGACAAGAACGTTTGTAATTTACAAAGGAATGACAACAATATGAAGGCTCGAGTATTGTCGGGCAGCCTCTCTCTCACGGGAGCGTGTGATGTACAAAAGGCATGTAAGTGAGGACTTAAAGCTTACCTGGAATGGTGAGATCAAACTGGCCGTAACAAGGTGTGTATAATGACCAGAAAGGAAACTATAAAGATGACGTTATAGGATTAACAACAGCAATCAGCCTCCAACCACACCGAACATAAATAGCTAAGAGGTAAAACAACCTAGCGTACATGACGTAAGCATACCATGACAGAGCTGAACCAAAAACCGGGACAATATCTATGAAACATACACTGTAAGGAACTGTATGCGTATTACCCTGTAGGGAAATTCATGTATATCACACTGTATGGAACCGTACGTATGTCACACTGTAAGAAACTGTATGCATAGTACCATGTAGGGAACGGTATGTATGTCACCCTGTAGGGAATCGTATGCATAGTACCCTGTAGGGACCAGTATGTATACGATACTGTAGGGAACCGTTAACGTTGAATCATGGTATATCACTACAAGTAACGAAAGCACCGTAAAACATCTCCAGAAACATCAAGGCGCTGTATATGAGCTTATAGTGATGTAGGCCCTGAACAACATTAATGTTCAACATAACAGCTAATTAACCACTAATACACAGTATATGTAAGCCAGAGTAACAAACACAAATTACCAGTAGTAGAAACCCCTGAATATAATACTGCCACACACAGGGCCCCTGAATATAATACTGCCACACACTGTACCCCCGAATATAATACTGGCACACACTGTACCCCTGAATATACTACTGCCACACACTGTATCCCTGAATATACTACTGCCACACACTGTATCCCTGAATATAATACTACCACATACTTTGCCCTGAATATAAACCTGCCACCCACTGTGTCCCTGGTATATTACTGCTACCCACTGTGCCCCTTAAAATACTGCCATTCACTGTGCCCCTGAAAATAATTCTGCCACACACTGGGCCCCTGTTATATTACTGCCACACACTATTCCCCTGCAACATTACTTGCAGATGCTATGCTCTAACGCTGACTAATTGCACCTCTGTGTCTCTTAAAACAATAAAATGATGCCACTGTGCCTATAGAATGAATGATGCCACTGTGACCCCAGAATGAATGATGCCACTGTGCCCACAGAATGAATGATGCCACTGTGCCTATAGAATGAATGATGCCACTGTGACCCCAGAATTAATGATGCCACTGTGCCCACAGAATTAAACATGCCACTGTACCCACATAATTAATCATGCCACTGTACCCACAGAATTAATCATGCCACTGTGACCACAGAATTAATCATGCCACAGTACCCACAGAATTAATGATGTCACAGTACCCACAGAATTAATGATGCCACAGTACCCACAGAATTAATGATGCCACTGTACCCACAGAATTAATCATGCCACTGTGACCACAGAATGAATGATGCCACTGTACCCACAGAATTAATCATGCCACTGTGACCACAGAATTGATGATGCCACTGTGACCACAGAATGAATGATGCCACTGTGACTACAGAATTGATGATGCCACTGTGACCACAGAATTAATCATGCCACTGTGACCACAGAATTAATGATGCCACTGTACCCACAGAATTAATGATGCCAGTGGGTACAGTGGCATCATTAATTCTGTGGTCACTGTGGCATCATTAATTCTGTGGGTACAGTGGCATGATTAATTCTGTGGTCACAGTGGCATCATTAATTCTGTGGGTACAGTGGCATCATTAATTCTGTGGTCACAGTGGCATGATTAATTCTGTGGTCACAGTGGCATCATTAATTCTGTGGGTACAGTGGCATCATCAATTCTGTGGTCACAGTGGCATAATTAATTCTGTGGTCACAGTGGCATGATTAATTCTGGGGTCACAGTGGCGTCAATCATTCTATAGGCACAGTGGCATCATTCATTCTATAGGCACAGTGGCATCATTCATTCTATAGGCACAGTGGCATCATTCATTCTGTGGGGCACAGTGGCATCATTAATTCTGTGGGGCACAGTGGCATCATTAATTCTGTGGGGCACAGTGGCATCATTCATTCTGTGGGTACAGTGGCATCATTAATTCTGTGGGTACAGTGGCATCATTAATTCTGTGGGTACAGTGGCATCATTAATTCTGTGGGACACAGTGGCATCATTAATTCTGTGGTCACAGTGGCATGATTAATTCTGGGGTCACAGTGGCGTCAATCATTCTATAGGCACAGTGGCATCATTCATTCTATAGGCACAGTGGCATCATTCATTCTGTGGGGCACAGTGGCATCATTAATTCTGTGGGGCACAGTGGCATCATTAATTCTGTGGGGCACAGTGGCATCATTAATTCTGTGGGTACAGTGGCATCATTAATTCTGTGGGTACAGTGGCATCATTAATTCTGTGGTCACAGAATTAATGATGCCACTGTACCCACAGAATTAGTGATGCCACTGTGCCTACAGAATTAATGATGCCACTGTGCCTCCAGAAGTAATGATGCCACTGTGCCCACAGAATTAATGATGCCACTGTGCCCCACAGAATTAATGATGCCACTGTGCCCCACAGAATTAATGATGCCACTGTGACCACAGAATTAAGGATTCCACTGTGCCCACAGAATTAATGATGCCTCTGTGACCACAGAATTAATGATGCCACTGTGACCACCGAATAAGTGATGCCACTGTACCCATATAATTAATGATGCCACTGTACCCACAGAATTAATGATGCCACTGTAACCACAGAATTAATGATGCCACTGTGCCCCCATATGAACTTTGCCACTGTAACTCTCCATCTGTTGTAAAACTACAACTCCCATCATGCACAGACAAAAGGTCATGATGGTAGCTGTAGTTCTACAATAACTGGAGAGTCACAGATGGGGGAACACAAATTTTTACCTGAGAGCTTAGAATCGCCGTCCCAGGTCCCGCACTGCTCCGCTGCTCTGGCCTCTTCTAGTCAGGCCTGGCCAGAGCAGATGATGCAGGCAGCTAATGGTGCTACCTGCATCATAGGAGAAGCGCAGGGCAGGGACACATCGCTCCCTCGCTCCGGGCCGCGGCTATTCATTTGTATTGGCGTCTTAAAGACACAGCTACAAATGAATAAGGGGAGATCCAGCGGATGGTCCGAATGACTGGGGGACGCAGTCCGGATCTGGACCGTGGTCTGCCAGTTCAGTACCCCTGATATAGGACATAGATCAATGTTTCCCAACCAGAGTGCCTCCAGCTGTTACAAAACTACAACTCCCAGCATGCCTGGACAGCATTGTAGCTTTGCTTTGGAGACACCTTGGTTGGGAAACACTTATTTATGTCAGTGTTTCCCAACCCTCCAGCTGTTGCAAAACTACAACTCCCAGCATGCTAGGAGTTGTAGTATTGCAACAGCTGGGGGCACCTCTGGTGAGAAAGGGGGGGGGTGTGAGCAGGGATTGTGCTGGGAAGGGGGGAGGGATGATGCTGGAAAAGGGTGGGCATGGATGGTGGGGGGTAGTTTATCTTACCTGCCTTAGAACACTGCTGGGCTCCTGTATCCTCCAGACACTTCCTGCTTGCTGGGGTCATGTGATGTTTTGGTGTCACATGACCCAAGCAGAGCAGTAGAAAGCTGCCAATCAGGGGGAAGAGAAGCCGAGTAAGTGCCGATAACTCCACAGACACGCTGTGTGCACGCTCCCTCTGCACTGCAGACTGAGTATACAAATATAGCTTGTGACAGGGATGAGCGCTGGGACAGGGTGTCACCCCACCACCCCACCATTCTAGGGGGCAGCAATCTCGGGGGGGGGGGGGGATAATTGCCCCGTTGTACCCCCCCCCCCCCCCTGGATCCGCCACTGCATGGGTCAGGGGTGTGGAAATTAAAAAAAAACTACTTGTCCAAGGGACTAAAGCGGAACACAATCTACTTGTCCCTCAAGAAAATCCACTTGTCCTGATTGATGAAATAATTTCAACCAAAATAGTCTGATCCCCCCCACTAGACCACCAGGGATGGATATAAGATCCTTTAGACACTGCTGACAGCGGTGATCTAATGGGTTAATAGGCGATCGCAGTATGTCAGACTATTAGTGGCGGGAGAGCTGTAGCGCCTCTTACACCCGAGACAAGACCAGATAAGTCTAGATGTAACTTTTTGATCACCTTATAAAATATTTCTCACATGAAGTGACCAAAAATGAGCAATTCTGGACTATTCTTTACATTTACACCGTTCACCATACGGTTTAATTAACATTATATTTTAATAGTCTGGACATTTCCACATGCAGCGATATCACTTATATTTATTTTTCTACATTATTTTTATTTAAAGAAAATTGGAAACTTTTATTAGGAAAGGGGCTTATTCACATATATACGCACTTTTTAAAATATTTTAATCACTATTTTTCAGTCTCAATAGGGACTTATGTGTTACTGGGGGGGGGGGGGGGTTCTGCTTCTCCAGTTTATGTGGTGCATTTTGTGTCAGAAAATGCTGGAAGTTGCATTTAATTACTAGATAACTACAACTCCCAGCATGCCCTGATACAGCCTATGGTTGTGTGGGTGTTGCAGCATGTTCCACTGTATAGTAGGACAGTTAAGGTTATTGTAGGACATGCTGGGAGTTGTAGTTTTGGTTTGTGTCAGCTGCAGAGCCATAGGCTGTGTCAAGGAATAATGGGAATTGCAGTTAGTAACTACAACACCCAGCATGCCCTGATGCAGCCTATGGCTCTGCAGCTGACCCGAACCAAAACTACAACTCCCAGCATGTTACACTTTATAGTTCTACAGTTTAGGTTATGGTGTAACATGCTGGGAGTTGTAGTTTTGGTTGGGGCGTGTTTGTGTGCATCCGTGGGGCTCTTGGTTGACGGGTGAGTATGAAGGGGGCGGGATTCTGGGGGTGCAATATAGTGCGGGTGCCACTGAAAATAAATAAAATTAGATGGCACAACTGCCCTAATGCCCGACGTGACAGTCCGCTCCTATACAAAACATTCATGCATACACATATCATACATACACCAGCCACTGCCCCCATATCCCCATACACACACCCCCGCCACTGCCCCCCCCCACATCATACATTACATACACACATACACTCACACCATACATATACACCATACATATGCACACATCATACATAGGCCTGCTGCTGCTGCCCCCCCCACATATCATACATTACATTACATACACATCACACAGACAGACATCATACACACATTACATACACATCACAAACAGACATCATACACACATTATACATTACATACACATCACACACAGACAGACATCATACACACATCACACATAGACATCATACACATATACACTCACACCATATATATACACCATACATATGCACACATCATACATAGGCCTGCTGCTGCTGCCCCCCCCACATATCATACATTACATTACATACACATCACACAGACAGACATCATACACACATTACATACACATCACACAGACAGACATCATACACACATCACACATAGACATCATACACATATACACTCACACCATATATATACACCATACATATGCACACATCATACATAGGCCTGCTGCTGCTGCCCCCCCACATATCATACATTACATACACATCACACAGACAGACATCATACACACATTATACATTAGATACACATCACACACAGACAGACATCATACACACATCACACATACACTCACACCATATATATACACCATACACACATCACACATTACATACACATTACACACAGACAGACATCATACACACATCACACATACACTCACACCATACATATACACCATACACACATCACACATAGACAGACATCATACACACATCACACATAGACATCATACACATATACACTCACACCATAGATATACACCATACATATGCACATATCATACATAGGCCTGCTGCTGCTGCCCCCCCCCCCCCCACATATCACACATTACATACACACATCACACATTACATACACATCACACAGACAGGCATCATACACACATCACATACACATCACAAACAGACATCATACACACATTATACATTACATACACATCACACACAGACAGACATCATACACACATCACACATACATCACAGACAGACATCATACACACATCACACATACACTCACACCATACATATACACCATACACACATTATACATTACATACACATTACACACAGACAGACATCATACACACATCACACATACACTCACACCATACATATACACCAGTGTTTCCCAACCAGGGTCCCTCCAGCTGTTGCAAAACTACAACTCCCAGCATGCCCAGGGCATGCTGGGAGTTGTAGTTTTGCAACAGCTGGAGGAACCCTGGTTGGGTAACACTGATATACACCATACATATGCACACATCATACATACACCTGCCGCTGCCCCCCCATCATACATTACATACACACATCACACATACACTCACACCATACATATACAACCACCCTTCCTGCCGCCGCCTGCATTCTCGGCCTCCTCACCTGATCCGGCCATGAGTGGACATCAGAGCTGTAGTCACCGCCGCCGGTGTGAGGTGAGATTTCCGTCCTCCCCCTCCCCCCTGCTCTGTGTTTTCCCCGTGCAAACTAGCAACCTCCCCGTGGTGGATTAGGTCCTGGGGAGACAGATCAGGGGGAGGGATAGAGCTGTGCACGGAGCTGTCTACATCCTTTCTCTCACCCTGCTGTGTCTTCTGAGCTCCGTCCATCCTCCGGGAGGGGAGATAAGTGGACTCTATGTCAGCTGGAGGCCACCGCCCCCTCCATACACTCTGAGTGTCGGTGTGAGACTTCCATCGGCTCCTGCGCCTTACACCGACATTAAAGAAAAATAAGGGGGAAGTCTGTCTGTCCCTGCTCGCCCGATACAGGGCTAAATCTATGAACAATTCACCTGCCCGGCGCCCAAAACTACTTGTCCCGGGCGTCGGGCGATAGGATTTCCACACCCCTGATGGGTACACTATGTACCCCAGTATGCTATACAGCTGGCGTAGGTAAGTAGTGATGCTCTGCACCCTGTATACGCTATATATCACTCCTCACCTCCTTACACTCTGGACTGGGCGCTCTGCATCTGACCCATGGAGTGGTACCTGAAGGCAGTAAAAAAAATTGCCACAGGATCCAAAAATGATTGTTACCACACACCAGCAAAAACGCAAGAAAAAGAACACAAGAAAAACTGAAAAAATGCAGGAAAAAGCTGTGACAGTTCTTCTGGCGTTTTTGCTGGTGAACAAAAAACCTCAATGGAATCCAAGCCTCAAAGCAATAGAACAAAATCCCTATGTCCACTTTTCCTGTGAGGTGCAGCTCAGGTGTACTCTGTGTGGAGATTTAGAACTTTGCACAAAATGTATCATGTGCCTTGCAATTGCACCAAATTTAGACCAACCAAAACAATCTACAAAAAACATGTACCTACAACAATCATAAATTTCCCCCAATGTATATGTGTGATTGTGTATATGTAGTAGAGCTGAGTGTGTGTGTATATGCAGTAGAGCTGAGTGTGAGTGTGTGTATATGTAGCAGGAGCTGAGTGTGTGTGTGTGTATGTGCAGTAGAGCTGAGTGTGAGTGTGTGTATATGCAGTAGAGCTGAGTGTGTGTATATGCAGTAGAGCTGAGTGTGTGTATATGCAGCAGAGCTGAGTGTGTGTATATGCAGCAGAGCTGAGTGTGTGTGTGTATATGCAGTAGAGCTGAGTGTGAGTGTGTGTATATGCAGTAGAGCTGAGTGTGTGTGTGTGTATGTGCAGTAGAGCTGAGTGTGTGTGTATATGTAGCAGGAGCTGAGTGTGTGATTGTGTATATGCAGCAGAACTGAGTGTGTGATCAGGTGTATGTAGCAGAGCTGAGTGTGTGATTGTGTAAATGCAGCAGAGCTGAGTGTGTGATTGTGTCTATGTAGCAGAGCCGAGTGTGTGATTGTGTATATGTAGTAGAGCTGAGTGTGTGATTTTGTAAATGCAGCAGAGCTGAGTGAGTGATCAGGTGTATGTAGCCAAGTTGAGTGTGTGCGTGGTCATGCTTATACATTTTCAAAGATCTCTTGTGCTGCTTTGAAAATATGTGAAAATTCATTTTCGCACCCCCAATTTTTTTTTTTTGCAGCCACATTGGATTTTTTTTTGGCGCCAAATTTTACATTACAGAAAATTCTGGCGGAAACATCTCACAAAATATTCCATGGTTACTAGTGTCCAGTGATAACTGTATAAATAAAACATTTCTTTTTTTTTTCAATTCTTTATTTTCGAATATTGCAATACAACAGAACATACAAATGTAATATGAAGTACATTACATAATGCTAATCAAGAAGAAAGAAAAAGAGAGAAAAGCAAGATAAAGGGGTCGTGTGGGCTAGGCCCCAGGTAACATTTAAAAGGACCATTGGGCTCCTGTGTTGATGTATCATTGTAAAATCAATAAGACAAATCTATCAAGAGAAGTATTGGCCAACATCTACTTAAGACATACATAAAACAGGTCAGTCATACCTATAAGCATCCTATAAGTCTGAGGTGTTGTCACCTAGGAGCCCAGTTAATTAGGTGGAACTGTAATAGGAGTATGGTACTGAACATAGTAGGGTCAATGAACACGAGCACAATGTGTTAGAGCATTGACGGAGAAGAAAGAAAGAGGAGAAATGAAAAGGCGTAGGAATTCTCCAAGGTGGGAGGCAGAAGAAAGAGAAAATAGGGAGAAAGAGAGACGAGTGGAGGATAAAGAATAGATATAAGGTTTTTGGTCGTGGGTGAGGAGGTGGAGAGGGGGGGAAGGGTGGGCTGGGGAAGAGGGGTGGGGGAATTGTCTATGGGGTCATTTGCTGGAACCCAGTTGCTATGTCTGATGCGAGAGAGGGAGAGCAGTGTCAGCATCACGAAAGCCCAGCCAAGGAGCCCATATACTCCAGTATCTGTCATGTGAGCGATCACTCCAACTGGAGAGCTCCTCCATTCTACACAACTGGGAGACCTTAGAGATCCATTGTTGAACTGTAGGAGGTGTTTCATCTAACCAATGTAGTGGGACTAATGCCTTGGCTGCAGTTAGCAAGTGTGCAATCAGAGACCTCTTCGACAAGGTGCAATCCCTAGTCGATAAGCCCAAGAGAACCACCTCTGGTGAGAGAGGGACATGCCGTCCCATCACCTTATCTATGATGCGATTCACTTCACTCCAGTAAGACGTTATCCTGGGGCATGACCACCAAATGTGAGACAAAGAGCCCACGCCCCCATGGCATCTCCAGCATGCAGGGGAAGCACTCAGACCCCAATGATATAATAACTCGGGCGTCCTATACCATCTGGCTACTAGTTTATAATGACCTTCTTGTAGCTTAACGCACCTAGAGAAGCCATGGGAGCCTGTTAGAATGGATTTCCTCTCCTGGTCCGTGAACTTGCGCCCCAACTCCTCCTCCCAGGATCTCAAGTACAACGGGTCAGAAGTTTGCCTCTCATCTCTCAAACAGGCATTAAATGTGGAAAATTTTGGCTTGCAGTTCGGTGAGAATTGCATCAACTTATCTATCCAGGTTGGGTTTTCACCAATGACATACACCTTTAGAAATGCAACACACATCTCCCTGAGCATATGAAGATGTAGAAAGTTAGTTTTAAGGTGTGGGACTATTGTGGATAGTGTCTCAACTGTGGGTGGTTGATTTCGGGCACATAGGGTTTTGACAGGGACGTGTTGAAAATGGGACCACAAGTCGTCCGCCTCTTGCATGTCAGGGTGAACTGCATATGGAATCAGAGAACTTGGAAAGCATGGAGAAATCAGTGTTTTTCCGTGGTTTCCTTGTGTTGTGCCTTTATCATAAGCTCTTTTGATAGTGAGTGTACCTTTCAACAGGGGATTATTAACATGCGAGAGGGAGCGGCGCGTAGGCAGCCAGACATGACGGTCCACCCCAAAGCCTCGAGAAGTCATTTGTGAGCATTCAAGTTCTGAGCTACCCAGTAGGCTAGTTCTAGTAGTGATCTCAACCCATCTATGAATATGGTTAGCTGTATAAAGCATAGAAATGTCTGGCATACCTATGCCACCGCTCCTCTTAGATCTAGTAAGAAGGGAATGTGCTAAACGTGGGCGCTTCCCTGACCAAAGGAAAGCCCCAAAGAGCCGTTTCCATTGCAGGAGATACCATTTAGGTAGTTCTATGGGTACCATGCGCAGTAAGTAGAGTATGGACGGTACAATGTATGTCTGTAGGAGGTTGAGTCGCCCCACCCATGAAAGGAAGGGTAACTTGTAGGAGTCAATTTTATTCTTCATTTTAGTCAGTAAGGGTACATAGTTAAGGTCAAACAAGTTGCTCAGCGACGAGGGAAGGGCTATGCCCAGGTATGTGATGTGTTTAGATGGCCATCTATAAGACGAGGAAGATTGTAGACTCGAGGCTATACGAGGGGGTATCGTGAGGTTCAGTATCTCCGACTTACTATAATTTACTTTGAAATTGGATAGGGTTCCATACTCTTCAATAACGCATTGGACACGAGGCAGGGCTTCAGTAGGATTAGTGATCATTATGAGCAGATCGTCAGCGAATGCTGCCGTAAGATGAGGCCTATCCCCTATTTGCAATCCCCTAATCGCCCCATCCTGCCTCAAGGCCTGGAGAAGAGTCTCCATCACGAGGACGTACAGTGACGGTGATAGGGGGCACCCTTGTCGCGTCCCATTACATATGGGGAAAGGTTCAGAAAGAGTGCCATTGACCCTAACCCGTGCGCTGGGTTCACTATATAGGGACATGATAGCTCGGATGAAGCGATCAGGGATGCGATATTTGGTTAACACCTTGTTCATGTAGTCCCACGCTACCCTATCAAACGCCTTCTCGGCATCTGTGCCGAGAAGGAGTAGAGGGATCTTTTTTTGTGTGGCATAGTGAATAGCGTGCATGACTCGTAATGCATTATGCTTCCCCTCCCTGCCCTTCACAAAACCAGTCTGGTCCACATGAATGAGGCCAGGGAGGAGAGGGCGAAGTCTCATGGACAACAGCTTAGCCCAGATCTTTAGGTCCATATTCAAAAGTGAAATGGGCCTATGACTCGAGCACAGTAGAGGGTCTTTACCTTCTTTTGGTAGAATAGTGATGTGTGCCTCTAGGGATTGGGGCGGCAAATGGGTGCCTCCAAGTAACGCGTTGCACCACTGAGTAAGCCGAGGCAGCAAGACTGTGCCCAACTTTTTATAGTATTGTAAGCTCAGGCCATCTGGTCCCGGGCTCTTCCCTATGGGGAAGGACTTTATTACTGCCTCAACCTCCTCAGCAGTGCAAGGCTCCAGCAATGTTTCCCCTTCCAGTGTGGTGAGGGTAGGTAAATTCAATCGGTACAAGAAAGTTTGGATTGCCTGCGTGCGTGGCAATGGCGTGGGGTTAGTTGGGTGTATGTTATAAAGAGAATAGTAGAAGTCCTGGAAAGCCGTTGCTATAGGGCCAGTGTCTACGTGTTGGGTACCATCCGGCTCCACAATCCTGTCAATGTGCGTTAAATAAAACATTTCTGAGCTTAAATGTGAGTGCAGGTGCAGTGACCAATAAAAAAAAAAAAAAATTCTATATATATATATATATATATATATATATATTTATATATATATATATATTTTTTTTTAATGCCATTTTCAATAATAGTTTTTTTTTTATTTTTTTTTTTATAATTACCTAAATAACACCTTTTCCCACAAAAACAAAGAAAAAACCCCCCCAAAAACAGTAAAACTGCAACACAATTTCTGTGATTTCCGGTATGAAATTTTTTATGTAAACTGGACTCTCACCCCTTTGAAAATATCATAGTTATATAGTTAGTACGGTCGAAAAAAGACATATGTCCATCAAGTTCAACCAGGGAATTGAAGGGTAGGGGTGTGGCGCGATATTGGGGAAGGGATGGGATTTTATATTTCTTCATAAGCATTAATGTTATTTTGTTCCAGGAATGTATCTAATCCTGTTTTAACCTCCTGAGCGGTATTCCCGAGCGTGACTCGGGGTTAATTTTCCCTGCCAGGATCGGTAACCTCTGTAGAATTGCAGAGTTCCCGGCCGGGCTGCACGATATATCGCAAAAGCAATGTGATATAGCGATGCGGCCCCCCTGGGAAAACATGCGATTATCTGCTCTGGTCGGCTCCCGTTGCGGGGGCCGGCCAGAGCAGGTAAAGAAAAATACTAAAAGTCAGTGTTTCCCTACCAGGGGGCCTCCAGCTGTTGCAAAACTACAACTCTCAGCATGCCCGAACAGCCAAAGGCTGTCCGGGCATGCTGGGAGTAGTAGTTTCACAACAGCTGGAGGCCCCCTGGTAGAAAAACACTGAGCTAAGTGTAAAAGGAAGAAGTAGTAAAATAAAAAAACCTTTTGCTCACCTAGTCCCGGTCCCTGCAGATGTCGTTCCCCTCCGTGCGGTCCGGGGTGTCCTCTCTTCACTATTCATCTTCTAGGACCTTTCACTTTTCAGCCAATCACAGGCCGCAGTGGTGTAAAGCCTGTGATTGGCTGAAGGGGAAAGGGCTTGTTCTGCAGCAGATACACTAGGTATGAAATCTGCCGGCAAACCTAGTGTATTTGCTGCAGGACAAGGTGAGAAGGGGGGATGAATGTGACAAAGGGGGGAATGTGACAGGGGGGGAATGTGACAAGGGGGGGAATGTGACAAGGGGGGAATGTGACAAGGGGGGAATGTGACAAGGGGGGAATGTGACAGGGGGGGAATGTGACAGGGGATGAATGTGACAAAGGGGGGAATGTGACAAGGGGGAATGTGACAGGGGGGGAATGTGACAAGGGGGGAATGTGACAAGGGGGGAATGTGACAAGGGGGGGAATGTGACAGGGGGGGAATGTGACAGGGGGGGAATGTGACAGGGGGGAATGTGACAAGGGGGGAATGTGACAAGGGGGGAATGTGACAGGGGGGGAATGTGACAAGGGGGGAATGTGACAAGGGGGGAATGTGACAGGGGGGGAATGTGACAGGGGGGGAATGTGACAAGGGGGGAATGTGACAAGGGGGATGTGACATGAAGGGGGAATGTGACAAGGGGGATGTGACATGAAGGGGGGATGTGACAAGGGGGGGATGTGACAGGGGGAGGGGAATGTAACATGAAGGGGGAGAATGTGACAAGGGGGGAGTGTGACAGGGGGGGAATGTGACAGGGGGGGAATGTGACAGGGGGGGAATGTGACAAGGGGGGAATGTGACAAGGGGGGAATGTGACAAGGGGGGAATGTGACAAGGGGGGAATGTGACAGGGGGGGAAAGTAACAGGGGGGGAATGTGACAAGGGGGGAATGTGACAAGGGGGGAATGTGACAAGGGGGGAATGTGACAAGGGGGGAATGTGACAGGGGGGGAATGTGACAGGGGGGGAATGTGACAAGGGGGGAATGTGACAAGGGGGGAATGTGACAAGGGGGGAATGTGACAAGGGGGGGAATGTGACAGGGGGGAATGTGACAAGGGGGGAATGTGACAAGGGGGGAATGTGGCAAGGGGGGGAATGTGACAAGGGGGGATGTGACATGAAGGGGGGATGTGACAAGGGGGGATGTGACAGGGGGAGGGGAATGTAACATGAAGGGGGAGAATGTGACAAGGGGGGGAATGTGACAAGGGGGGAAGAATGTGACAAGGAGGGGGGAGAATGTGACAAGGAGGGGGGAGAATGTGACGGGGGATGTGACAAGGGAGAGGGGAATGTGACGGGGGAGATGTGAAATGGGCGGAGGGAGATGTGAAATTCAGTTAAAAAAAATTGTACCGCTTTTGGTACACATTTCCAGACAGAATCATACCGCCAGGGAGGTTAAAGCTGTTAATTTTTCCTGCTGTGACCAGTTCCTGAGGTAGACTGTTCCATAAGTTCACAGTTCTTATGGTAAAGAAGGCGTGTCGCCCCTTGAGACTAAACCTTTTCTTCTCCAGACGGAGGGAGTGCCCCCTCGTCCTTTGGGGGGGGGGGGTTAACCTGGAACAGTTTTTCTCCATATTTTTTGTATGGGCCATTAATATACTTATATACGTTTATCATATCCCCCCTTAAACGTCTCTTCTCAAGACTAAACAATTGTAACTCCTTTAATCGCTCCTCATAGCTAAGATGTTCCATGCCCCATATTAGTTTAGTCGCGCGTCTCTGCACCCTTTCCAGCTCCACAGTGTCCTTTTTATGTACAGGCGACCAAAACTGAACAGCATATTCCAGGTGAGGCCGTACCAATGCTTTATAAAGGGGGAGTATTATGTCCCTGTCCCTTGAGTCCATGCCTCTTTTGATACATGACAATATCCTGCTGGCTTTGGAAGCAGCAGCCTGACATTGCATGCTATTCTGTAGTCTGTGATCTACAAGTACACCCAGATCCTTCTCTACCAGTGACTCTGACAGTTTAATCCCCCCTAAGACATACGACGCATGCAGGTTATTAGTACCCAGATGCATAACTTTACATTTGTGGTCGGATCTTATCGTGAGACGAACGTTCCTACCTATTCTTATCCTACCTAACCACCTCGTATCTAACTATGCAGTCTGATGTGTGCCATTACTGCTGCGTGCAGAGTACACCTGTATAAAAGAGGGCATACCCTATAAGAGAAATAGATATAAATATAAAGGGAGGGTGGGTGGGAGCAAAGAACCCGCGGCGCACACTGGTATCCGGCCACGGGCTCTTATGGGTCCTTCCAGCTCCTCCCACAAATACAGGCTAACTTGTTAGCCTTTACACTTGTGGTCGGATCTTATCGTGAGACGAACGTTCCTACCTATTCTTATCCTACCTAACCACCTCGTATCTAACTATGCAGTCTGATGTGTGCCATTACTGCTGCGTGCAGAGTACACCTGTATAAAAGAGGGCAAAACTCATTGATATAACCAAAACTCTTTATTAACAGTCACAGTTCACATCACTAGAGACTGGAATGCCTCCGCCATTTCTCTGCGAGGATTAGGAATGTAACGCGTGAAACTGCCAGATTTCCAGCGACCTAACTTCTTTATAATGTGCGCTGGTACCCCATTGCGTGACGCGGCAGTGGCAGCACCAATACGAAACGAATGACCAGAAATCGCAGCCGGATCACCACCTACGGACCTAACCAGAATGCGTAAATGTTTTATGAACACTGAAGTCGTTAATGGGGAATTTTTAAACAATAACAGAGGAGCATCAGGCTGACTGAAATGACCTAGGGCCAATAATGAATCCAATACTTTAACTGGACACCACTTATGAGTCGTGGCGAAATACCGAATGGCTACTACATGCCCCGGTAACGTAGTCTTAGTGCTGTTCAACAACAACTCAAAATAATCTGACTTGCGTTCTAGTTGACCCACCTTAAGAAACAAGCTGCGACTGTTACTACTGGTGAACTCTCCTGGTCTGAGAAAACCATAGTATCCAAGATACATAGCCGCCTTTACAACGTGACTG
>NW_026608098.1:0-88990 GCF_029499605.1 Hyla sarda
GAACCATCACCGCCATAGGTTGTCAAATAACCCGGATTTAACCCACACAGGTAAGTCCAATGGGGTGCAGGCATGTCCTCTATGCTTACAGCTTCCCGTGGGTGTTGGTTTGATACCGTTTGGGGACAGCCAAGGAGGCATCTGCAGGCAACAAAGGTAGGTGTGTGCTTGTGTGTGTGTTTCCTATGCAGATCCTAAGCCCAGTGTCACATGCAAGTAGGAGGAGTAAGAAGGGTTCCTGGCAAATCCGGGTTATGGATTGCATTTAAAAAGGCCCCGTGGGAGTGCAATGGGCCCCTGTCTTGCTGCTTAGCAATAATGGTATGGGTTTAGGTTCTGCTGTGTGTACTGGTGGTTGACTGCCCCCCAGCCCAGAGTGTGCATGGAAAATTGTCTGGCAGCCTCCCTGACAGCAAGCAGTGATAGTGCCCATGAAGGGGACCTTGTTGGGCCCGCCCCTTTCACGGTTATCGCTTCTCGGCCTTTTGGCTAAGATTAAGTGTAGTATCTGTTCTTATCAGTTTAATATCTGATACGTCCCCTATCTGGGGACCATATATTAAATGGATTTTTGAGAACGGGGGCCGATTTCGAAGCTTGCTTCCGTCGCCCTATGCATTGACCCGATATGGCAGTATCTTCGGGTACAGTGCACCACCCCCTTACAGGGTTAAAAAGAAAGATTCCTACTTTCATTGCTACCTGCTTGCTGGCTAGCCAGCTAGCCAGCCCTGTGGGCCTTGCTGCTGCTGCAGCCAAAAAACAAAAGGTGGTGCTGCTGCTGCTTCTGCTGCTTCTGCTTCTGCTTGTGTCTGGCCCCTGTTGGAGCGTCCAGGCACAGGACTTCTGCTGCTGCTGACTAAATGGCCTCCTTAATTGGATCATTTGAGTAGCCAGCACACCTGTGCAGGTAGGGCATGACATGATAGGCAGCTGCCTTGATAGCGGGTGGGTGCTGAATGTTCCTAATTGACAAAATAAGATTAATGCTTATGAAGAAATATAAAATCTCATCCCTTCCCCAATATCGCGCCACACCCCTACCCCTTAATTCCCTGGTTGAACGTGATGGACATATGTCTTTTTTCGACCGTACTAACTATGTAACTATGTAACATAACATGGGGGGGGGGGGGGGGGGGGTCTCCTGGCTGTTCACACAGGTGTGTCATTGCTGTACATTGACCATGCATTGCTTCTGTGGTATTGCAAAGGCAAAGACAAATGCTTCCAGCCATCCATTGCACTAATGGATTGGTCATCAGCTGGCTGTCTATGTCCCGCATCAATATAGACCAAAGTACAGAGGGTTAGGCTATGCTATTGTGCACCTACCTGATGCATCAGAAGGTGCGAGGCCCTTGCTAAATTCTGTGCACAGACTTTGAGATCTATGCTTTAGACTGTATCTAAACCTGCTCCAACATGGACTGACATTCTGGCCTACTTTCAGCCGATGCGACTTGTCTGTCGCTGAACAGTCGCTTTTTATGTATTCAGCACCTATGTATAATGTTGTAAAAATGCTCTAGAAGCTAAAGTCGCAGAAATGTCACACATATTTGGCCTGCAACTTTCTGTGCGACAAATTCAGACAGGAAAAATCAGTATAAATCCTTAGAAAATTATCCCCCAGTGTCTCCATCTGCTGGCGGTATTGAATAAGCATTGCTGCACTGATGGGGTATGCATTAGACGAAAAAAAAGAAGAAAAAGAAGAATAATACGCCCAGAAAAGAGGCGAAAAGGAGAAAAACGTAAAAAAACGTGAAAAAAAAGTAAGAGGAAGAGAAGGGAAAAAAAGGTGGAAATGGGTTTAAAAGTGATTTCGGCGGAGAAATATATATATATATATATATATATATATATATATATATATATATATATGCGCACACACACACATAGATATAAACGTATTCTCCGTTGAGATATTGCAGCCGCTGCTGTGTCCAGGCCCAGGAGCCTTAGCACTGTGCTGTGATGTCACTCAATACCACTGACATCACTAGGTGTAAACAACATCTCTCCTTTGCTGTGTATGTGACTATGGAGCTGTTTGGTGATGTCGTCTATTACGGCCTTCATAGAAGCAACAGGAGATTGTTGCATCCATCTTGAACCCTCAGAACTACAGTGCTATGATGTCACTCACTTCCACAGGCCTTGCAGAGTGTAAACAACAACAACCCAGCTTTGTTGTGTATGTAACCAAAGGGATTTGTGATGTCACCTAGAACCTTCACAGCAGCGACAGCTTTATGAGGAGCATCAGCACTGCTCTGCCTGAGCAGAACCATCACCGCCATAGGTTGTCAAATAACCCGGATTTAACCCACACAGGTAAGTCCAATGGGGTGCAGGCATGTCCTCTATGCTTACAGCTTCCCGTGGGTGTTGGTTTGATACCGTTTGGGGACAGCCAAGGAGGCATCTGCAGGCAACAAAGGTAGGTGTGTGCTTGTGTGTGTGTTTCCTATGCAGATCCTAAGCCCAGTGTCACATGCAAGTAGGAGGAGTAAGAAGGGTTCCTGGCAAATCCGGGTTATGGATTGCATTTAAAAAGGCCCCGTGGGAGTGCAATGGGCCCCTGTCTTGCTGCTTAGCAATAATGGTATGGGTTTAGGTTCTGCTGTGTGTACTGGTGGTTGACTGCCCCCCAGCCCAGAGTGTGCATGGAAAATTGTCTGGCAGCCTCCCTGACAGCAAGCAGTGATAGTGCCCATGAAGGGGACCTTGTTGGGCCCGCCCCTTTCACGGTTATCGCTTCTCGGCCTTTTGGCTAAGATCAAGTGTAGTATCTGTTCTTATCAGTTTAATATCTGATACGTCCCCTATCTGGGGACCATATATTAAATGGATTTTTGAGAACGGGGGCCGATTTCGAAGCTTGCTTCCGTCGCCCTATGCATTGACCCGATATGGCAGTATCTTCGGGTACAGTGCACCACCCCCTTACAGGGTTAAAAAGAAAGATTCCTACTTTCATTGCTACCTGCTTGCTGGCTAGCCAGCTAGCCAGCCCTGTGGGCCTTGCTGCTGCTGCAGCCAAAAAACAAAAGGTGGTGCTGCTGCTGCTTCTGCTGCTTCTGCTTCTGCTTGTGTCTGGCCCCTGTTGGAGCGTCCAGGCACAGGACTTCTGCTGCTGCTGACTAAATGGCCTCCTTAATTGGATCATTTGAGTAGCCAGCACACCTGTGCAGGTAGGGCATGACATGATAGGCAGCTGCCTTGATAGCGGGTGGGTGCTGAATGTTCCTAATTGACAAAATAAGATTAATGCTTATGAAGAAATATAAAATCTCATCCCTTCCCCAATATCGCGCCACACCCCTACCCCTTAATTCCCTGGTTGAACGTGATGGACATATGTCTTTTTTCGACCGTACTAACTATGTAACTATGTAACATAACATGGGGGGGGGGGGGGGGGGGGGTCTCCTGGCTGTTCACACAGGTGTGTCATTGCTGTACATTGACCATGCATTGCTTCTGTGGTATTGCAAAGGCAAAGACAAATGCTTCCAGCCATCCATTGCACTAATGGATTGGTCATCAGCTGGCTGTCTATGTCCCGCATCAATATAGACCAAAGTACAGAGGGTTAGGCTATGCTATTGTGCACCTACCTGATGCATCAGAAGGTGCGAGGCCCTTGCTAAATTCTGTGCACAGACTTTGAGATCTATGCTTTAGACTGTATCTAAACCTGCTCCAACATGGACTGACATTCTGGCCTACTTTCAGCCGATGCGACTTGTCTGTCGCTGAACAGTCGCTTTTTATGTATTCAGCACCTATGTATAATGTTGTAAAAATGCTCTAGAAGCTAAAGTCGCAGAAATGTCACACATATTTGGCCTGCAACTTTCTGTGCGACAAATTCAGACAGGAAAAATCTGTATAAATCCTTAGAAAATTATCCCCCAGTGTCTCCATCTGCTGGCGGTATTGAATAAGCATTGCTGCACTGATGGGGTATGCATTAGACGAAAAAAAAGAAGAAAAAGAAGAATAATACGCCCAGAAAAGAGGCGAAAAGGAGAAAAACGTAAAAAAACGTGAAAAAAAAGTAAGAGGAAGAGAAGGGAAAAAAAGGTGGAAATGGGTTTAAAAGTGATTTCGGCGGAGAAATATATATATATATATATATATATATATATATATATATATATATATGCGCACACACACACATAGATATAAACGTATTCTCCGTTGAGATATTGCAGCCGCTGCTGTGTCCAGGCCCAGGAGCCTTAGCACTGTGCTGTGATGTCACTCAATACCACTGACATCACTAGGTGTAAACAACATCTCTCCTTTGCTGTGTATGTGACTATGGAGCTGTTTGGTGATGTCGTCTATTACGGCCTTCATAGAAGCAACAGGAGATTGTTGCATCCATCTTGAACCCTCAGAACTACAGTGCTATGATGTCACTCACTTCCACAGGCCTTGCAGAGTGTAAACAACAACAACCCAGCTTTGTTGTGTATGTAACCAAAGGGATTTGTGATGTCACCTAGAACCTTCACAGCAGCGACAGCTTTATGAGGAGCATCAGCACTGCTCTGCCTGAGCAGAACCATCACCGCCATAGGTTGTCAAATAACCCGGATTTAACCCACACAGGTAAGTCCAATGGGGTGCAGGCATGTCCTCTATGCTTACAGCTTCCCGTGGGTGTTGGTTTGATACCGTTTGGGGACAGCCAAGGAGGCATCTGCAGGCAACAAAGGTAGGTGTGTGCTTGTGTGTGTGTTTCCTATGCAGATCCTAAGCCCAGTGTCACATGCAAGTAGGAGGAGTAAGAAGGGTTCCTGGCAAATCCGGGTTATGGATTGCATTTAAAAAGGCCCCGTGGGAGTGCAATGGGCCCCTGTCTTGCTGCTTAGCAATAATGGTATGGGTTTAGGTTCTGCTGTGTGTACTGGTGGTTGACTGCCCCCCAGCCCAGAGTGTGCATGGAAAATTGTCTGGCAGCCTCCCTGACAGCAAGCAGTGATAGTGCCCATGAAGGGGACCTTGTTGGGCCCGCCCCTTTCACGGTTATCGCTTCTCGGCCTTTTGGCTAAGATCAAGTGTAGTATCTGTTCTTATCAGTTTAATATCTGATACGTCCCCTATCTGGGGACCATATATTAAATGGATTTTTGAGAACGGGGGCCGATTTCGAAGCTTGCTTCCGTCGCCCTATGCATTGACCCGATATGGCAGTATCTTCGGGTACAGTGCACCACCCCCTTACAGGGTTAAAAAGAAAGATTCCTACTTTCATTGCTACCTGCTTGCTGGCTAGCCAGCTAGCCAGCCCTGTGGGCCTTGCTGCTGCTGCAGCCAAAAAACAAAAGGTGGTGCTGCTGCTGCTTCTGCTGCTTCTGCTTCTGCTTGTGTCTGGCCCCTGTTGGAGCGTCCAGGCACAGGACTTCTGCTGCTGCTGACTAAATGGCCTCCTTAATTGGATCATTTGAGTAGCCAGCACACCTGTGCAGGTAGGGCATGACATGATAGGCAGCTGCCTTGATAGCGGGTGGGTGCTGAATGTTCCTAATTGACAAAATAAAATTAATGCTTATGAAGAAATATAAAATCTCATCCCTTCCCCAATATCGCGCCACACCCCTACCCCTTAATTCCCTGGTTGAACGTGATGGACATATGTCTTTTTTCGACCGTACTAACTATGTAACTATGTAACATAACATGGGGGGGGGGGTCTCCTGGCTGTTCACACAGGTGTGTCATTGCTGTACATTGACCATGCATTGCTTCTGTGGTATTGCAAAGGCAAAGACAAATGCTTCCAGCCATCCATTGCACTAATGGATTGGTCATCAGCTGGCTGTCTATGTCCCGCATCAATATAGACCAAAGTACAGAGGGTTAGGCTATGCTATTGTGCACCTACCTGATGCATCAGAAGGTGCGAGGCCCTTGCTAAATTCTGTGCACAGACTTTGAGATCTATGCTTTAGACTGTATCTAAACCTGCTCCAACATGGACTGACATTCTGGCCTACTTTCAGCCGATGCGACTTGTCTGTCGCTGAACAGTCGCTTTTTATGTATTCAGCACCTATGTATAATGTTGTAAAAATGCTCTAGAAGCTAAAGTCGCAGAAATGTCACACATATTTGGCCTGCAACTTTCTGTGCGACAAATTCAGACAGGAAAAATCAGTATAAATCCTTAGAAAATTATCCCCCAGTGTCTCCATCTGCTGGCGGTATTGAATAAGCATTGCTGCACTGATGGGGTATGCATTAGACGAAAAAAAAGAAGAAAAAGAAGAATAATACGCCCAGAAAAGAGGCGAAAAGGAGAAAAACGTAAAAAAACGTGAAAAAAAAGTAAGAGGAAGAGAAGGGAAAAAAAGGTGGAAATGGGTTTAAAAGTGATTTCGGCGGAGAAATATATATATATATATATATATATATATATATATATATATATGCGCACACACACACATAGATATAAACGTATTCTCCGTTGAGATATTGCAGCCGCTGCTGTGTCCAGGCCCAGGAGCCTTAGCACTGTGCTGTGATGTCACTCAATACCACTGACATCACTAGGTGTAAACAACATCTCTCCTTTGCTGTGTATGTGACTATGGAGCTGTTTGGTGATGTCGTCTATTACGGCCTTCATAGAAGCAACAGGAGATTGTTGCATCCATCTTGAACCCTCAGAACTACAGTGCTATGATGTCACTCACTTCCACAGGCCTTGCAGAGTGTAAACAACAACAACCCAGCTTTGTTGTGTATGTAACCAAAGGGATTTGTGATGTCACCTAGAACCTTCACAGCAGCGACAGCTTTATGAGGAGCATCAGCACTGCTCTGCCTGAGCAGAACCATCACCGCCATAGGTTGTCAAATAACCCGGATTTAACCCACACAGGTAAGTCCAATGGGGTGCAGGCATGTCCTCTATGCTTACAGCTTCCCGTGGGTGTTGGTTTGATACCGTTTGGGGACAGCCAAGGAGGCATCTGCAGGCAACAAAGGTAGGTGTGTGCTTGTGTGTGTGTTTCCTATGCAGATCCTAAGCCCAGTGTCACATGCAAGTAGGAGGAGTAAGAAGGGTTCCTGGCAAATCCGGGTTATGGATTGCATTTAAAAAGGCCCCGTGGGAGTGCAATGGGCCCCTGTCTTGCTGCTTAGCAATAATGGTATGGGTTTAGGTTCTGCTGTGTGTACTGGTGGTTGACTGCCCCCCAGCCCAGAGTGTGCATGGAAAATTGTCTGGCAGCCTCCCTGACAGCAAGCAGTGATAGTGCCCATGAAGGGGACCTTGTTGGGCCCGCCCCTTTCACGGTTATCGCTTCTCGGCCTTTTGGCTAAGATCAAGTGTAGTATCTGTTCTTATCAGTTTAATATCTGATACGTCCCCTATCTGGGGACCATATATTAAATGGATTTTTGAGAACGGGGGCCGATTTCGAAGCTTGCTTCCGTCGCCCTATGCATTGACCCGATATGGCAGTATCTTCGGGTACAGTGCACCACCCCCTTACAGGGTTAAAAAGAAAGATTCCTACTTTCATTGCTACCTGCTTGCTGGCTAGCCAGCTAGCCAGCCCTGTGGGCCTTGCTGCTGCTGCAGCCAAAAAACAAAAGGTGGTGCTGCTGCTGCTTCTGCTGCTTCTGCTTCTGCTTGTGTCTGGCCGCTGTTGGAGCGTCCAGGCACAGGACTTCTGCTGCTGCTGACTAAATGGCCTCCTTAATTGGATCATTTGAGTAGCCAGCACACCTGTGCAGGTAGGGCATGACATGATAGGCAGCTGCCTTGATAGCGGGTGGGTGCTGAATGTTCCTAATTGACAAAATAAGATTAATGCTTATGAAGAAATATAAAATCTCATCCCTTCCCCAATATCGCGCCACACCCCTACCCCTTAATTCCCTGGTTGAACGTGATGGACATATGTCTTTTTTCGACCGTACTAACTATGTAACTATGTAACATAACATGGGGGGGGGGGGGGGGGTCTCCTGGCTGTTCACACAGGTGTGTCATTGCTGTACATTGACCATGCATTGCTTCTGTGGTATTGCAAAGGCAAAGACAAATGCTTCCAGCCATCCATTGCACTAATGGATTGGTCATCAGCTGGCTGTCTATGTCCCGCATCAATATAGACCAAAGTACAGAGGGTTAGGCTATGCTATTGTGCACCTACCTGATGCATCAGAAGGTGCGAGGCCCTTGCTAAATTCTGTGCACAGACTTTGAGATCTATGCTTTAGACTGTATCTAAACCTGCTCCAACATGGACTGACATTCTGGCCTACTTTCAGCCGATGCGACTTGTCTGTCGCTGAACAGTCGCTTTTTATGTATTCAGCACCTATGTATAATGTTGTAAAAATGCTCTAGAAGCTAAAGTCGCAGAAATGTCACACATATTTGGCCTGCAACTTTCTGTGCGACAAATTCAGACAGGAAAAATCAGTATAAATCCTTAGAAAATTATCCCCCAGTGTCTCCATCTGCTGGCGGTATTGAATAAGCATTGCTGCACTGATGGGGTATGCATTAGACGAAAAAAAAGAAGAAAAAGAAGAATAATACGCCCAGAAAAGAGGCGAAAAGGAGAAAAACGTAAAAAAACGTGAAAAAAAAGTAAGAGGAAGAGAAGGGAAAAAAAGGTGGAAATGGGTTTAAAAGTGATTTCGGCGGAGAAATATATATATATATATATATATATATATATATATATATATATATATATATGCGCACACACACACATAGATATAAACGTATTCTCCGTTGAGATATTGCAGCCGCTGCTGTGTCCAGGCCCAGGAGCCTTAGCACTGTGCTGTGATGTCACTCAATACCACTGACATCACTAGGTGTAAACAACATCTCTCCTTTGCTGTGTATGTGACTATGGAGCTGTTTGGTGATGTCGTCTATTACGGCCTTCATAGAAGCAACAGGAGATTGTTGCATCCATCTTGAACCCTCAGAACTACAGTGCTATGATGTCACTCACTTCCACAGGCCTTGCAGAGTGTAAACAACAACAACCCAGCTTTGTTGTGTATGTAACCAAAGGGATTTGTGATGTCACCTAGAACCTTCACAGCAGCGACAGCTTTATGAGGAGCATCAGCACTGCTCTGCCTGAGCAGAACCATCACCGCCATAGGTTGTCAAATAACCCGGATTTAACCCACACAGGTAAGTCCAATGGGGTGCAGGCATGTCCTCTATGCTTACAGCTTCCCGTGGGTGTTGGTTTGATACCGTTTGGGGACAGCCAAGGAGGCATCTGCAGGCAACAAAGGTAGGTGTGTGCTTGTGTGTGTGTTTCCTATGCAGATCCTAAGCCCAGTGTCACATGCAAGTAGGAGGAGTAAGAAGGGTTCCTGGCAAATCCGGGTTATGGATTGCATTTAAAAAGGCCCCGTGGGAGTGCAATGGGCCCCTGTCTTGCTGCTTAGCAATAATGGTATGGGTTTAGGTTCTGCTGTGTGTACTGGTGGTTGACTGCCCCCCAGCCCAGAGTGTGCATGGAAAATTGTCTGGCAGCCTCCCTGACAGCAAGCAGTGATAGTGCCCATGAAGGGGACCTTGTTGGGCCCGCCCCTTTCACGGTTATCGCTTCTCGGCCTTTTGGCTAAGATCAAGTGTAGTATCTGTTCTTATCAGTTTAATATCTGATACGTCCCCTATCTGGGGACCATATATTAAATGGATTTTTGAGAACGGGGGCCGATTTCGAAGCTTGCTTCCGTCGCCCTATGCATTGACCCGATATGGCAGTATCTTCGGGTACAGTGCACCACCCCCTTACAGGGTTAAAAAGAAAGATTCCTACTTTCATTGCTACCTGCTTGCTGGCTAGCCAGCTAGCCAGCCCTGTGGGCCTTGCTGCTGCTGCAGCCAAAAAACAAAAGGTGGTGCTGCTGCTGCTTCTGCTGCTTCTGCTTCTGCTTGTGTCTGGCCCCTGTTGGAGCGTCCAGGCACAGGACTTCTGCTGCTGCTGACTAAATGGCCTCCTTAATTGGATCATTTGAGTAGCCAGCACACCTGTGCAGGTAGGGCATGACATGATAGGCAGCTGCCTTGATAGCGGGTGGGTGCTGAATGTTCCTAATTGACAAAATAAGATTAATGCTTATGAAGAAATATAAAATCTCATCCCTTCCCCAATATCGCGCCACACCCCTACCCCTTAATTCCCTGGTTGAACGTGATGGACATATGTCTTTTTTCGACCGTACTAACTATGTAACTATGTAACATAACATGGGGGGGGGGGGGTCTCCTGGCTGTTCACACAGGTGTGTCATTGCTGTACATTGACCATGCATTGCTTCTGTGGTATTGCAAAGGCAAAGACAAATGCTTCCAGCCATCCATTGCACTAATGGATTGGTCATCAGCTGGCTGTCTATGTCCCGCATCAATATAGACCAAAGTACAGAGGGTTAGGCTATGCTATTGTGCACCTACCTGATGCATCAGAAGGTGCGAGGCCCTTGCTAAATTCTGTGCACAGACTTTGAGATCTATGCTTTAGACTGTATCTAAACCTGCTCCAACATGGACTGACATTCTGGCCTACTTTCAGCCGATGCGACTTGTCTGTCGCTGAACAGTCGCTTTTTATGTATTCAGCACCTATGTATAATGTTGTAAAAATGCTCTAGAAGCTAAAGTCGCAGAAATGTCACACATATTTGGCCTGCAACTTTCTGTGCGACAAATTCAGACAGGAAAAATCAGTATAAATCCTTAGAAAATTATCCCCCAGTGTCTCCATCTGCTGGCGGTATTGAATAAGCATTGCTGCACTGATGGGGTATGCATTAGACGAAAAAAAAGAAGAAAAAGAAGAATAATACGCCCAGAAAAGAGGCTAAAAGGAGAAAAACGTAAAAAAACGTGAAAAAAAAGTAAGAGGAAGAGAAGGGAAAAAAAGGTGGAAATGGGTTTAAAAGTGATTTCGGCGGAGAAATATATATATATATATATATATATATATATATATATATATATATATGCGCACACACACACATAGATATAAACGTATTCTCCGTTGAGATATTGCAGCCGCTGCTGTGTCCAGGCCCAGGAGCCTTAGCACTGTGCTGTGATGTCACTCAATACCACTGACATCACTAGGTGTAAACAACATCTCTCCTTTGCTGTGTATGTGACTATGGAGCTGTTTGGTGATGTCGTCTATTACGGCCTTCATAGAAGCAACAGGAGATTGTTGCATCCATCTTGAACCCTCAGAACTACAGTGCTATGATGTCACTCACTTCCACAGGCCTTGCAGAGTGTAAACAACAACAACCCAGCTTTGTTGTGTATGTAACCAAAGGGATTTGTGATGTCACCTAGAACCTTCACAGCAGCGACAGCTTTATGAGGAGCATCAGCACTGCTCTGCCTGAGCAGAACCATCACCGCCATAGGTTGTCAAATAACCCGGATTTAACCCACACAGGTAAGTCCAATGGGGTGCAGGCATGTCCTCTATGCTTACAGCTTCCCGTGGGTGTTGGTTTGATACCGTTTGGGGACAGCCAAGGAGGCATCTGCAGGCAACAAAGGTAGGTGTGTGCTTGTGTGTGTGTTTCCTATGCAGATCCTAAGCCCAGTGTCACATGCAAGTAGGAGGAGTAAGAAGGGTTCCTGGCAAATCCGGGTTATGGATTGCATTTAAAAAGGCCCCGTGGGAGTGCAATGGGCCCCTGTCTTGCTGCTTAGCAATAATGGTATGGGTTTAGGTTCTGCTGTGTGTACTGGTGGTTGACTGCCCCCCAGCCCAGAGTGTGCATGGAAAATTGTCTGGCAGCCTCCCTGACAGCAAGCAGTGATAGTGCCCATGAAGGGGACCTTGTTGGGCCCGCCCCTTTCACGGTTATCGCTTCTCGGCCTTTTGGCTAAGATCAAGTGTAGTATCTGTTCTTATCAGTTTAATATCTGATACGTCCCCTATCTGGGGACCATATATTAAATGGATTTTTGAGAACGGGGGCCGATTTCGAAGCTTGCTTCCGTCGCCCTATGCATTGACCCGATATGGCAGTATCTTCGGGTACAGTGCACCACCCCCTTACAGGGTTAAAAAGAAAGATTCCTACTTTCATTGCTACCTGCTTGCTGGCTAGCCAGCTAGCCAGCCCTGTGGGCCTTGCTGCTGCTGCAGCCAAAAAACAAAAGGTGGTGCTGCTGCTGCTTCTGCTGCTTCTGCTTCTGCTTGTGTCTGGCCCCTGTTGGAGCGTCCAGGCACAGGACTTCTGCTGCTGCTGACTAAATGGCCTCCTTAATTGGATCATTTGAGTAGCCAGCACACCTGTGCAGGTAGGGCATGACATGATAGGCAGCTGCCTTGATAGCGGGTGGGTGCTGAATGTTCCTAATTGACAAAATAAGATTAATGCTTATGAAGAAATATAAAATCTCATCCCTTCCCCAATATCGCGCCACACCCCTACCCCTTAATTCCCTGGTTGAACGTGATGGACATATGTCTTTTTTCGACCGTACTAACTATGTAACTATGTAACATAACATGGGGGGGGGGGGGGGGTCTCCTGGCTGTTCACACAGGTGTGTCATTGCTGTACATTGACCATGCATTGCTTCTGTGGTATTGCAAAGGCAAAGACAAATGCTTCCAGCCATCCATTGCACTAATGGATTGGTCATCAGCTGGCTGTCTATGTCCCGCATCAATATAGACCAAAGTACAGAGGGTTAGGCTATGCTATTGTGCACCTACCTGATGCATCAGAAGGTGCGAGGCCCTTGCTAAATTCTGTGCACAGACTTTGAGATCTATGCTTTAGACTGTATCTAAACCTGCTCCAACATGGACTGACATTCTGGCCTACTTTCAGCCGATGCGACTTGTCTGTCGCTGAACAGTCGCTTTTTATGTATTCAGCACCTATGTATAATGTTGTAAAAATGCTCTAGAAGCTAAAGTCGCAGAAATGTCACACATATTTGGCCTGCAACTTTCTGTGCGACAAATTCAGACAGGAAAAATCAGTATAAATCCTTAGAAAATTATCCCCCAGTGTCTCCATCTGCTGGCGGTATTGAATAAGCATTGCTGCACTGATGGGGTATGCATTAGACGAAAAAAAAGAAGAAAAAGAAGAATAATACGCCCAGAAAAGAGGCGAAAAGGAGAAAAACGTAAAAAAACGTGAAAAAAAAGTAAGAGGAAGAGAAGGGAAAAAAAGGTGGAAATGGGTTTAAAAGTGATTTCGGCGGAGAAATATATATATATATATATATATATATATATATATATATATATATGCGCACACACACACATAGATATAAACGTATTCTCCGTTGAGATATTGCAGCCGCTGCTGTGTCCAGGCCCAGGAGCCTTAGCACTGTGCTGTGATGTCACTCAATACCACTGACATCACTAGGTGTAAACAACATCTCTCCTTTGCTGTGTATGTGACTATGGAGCTGTTTGGTGATGTCGTCTATTACGGCCTTCATAGAAGCAACAGGAGATTGTTGCATCCATCTTGAACCCTCAGAACTACAGTGCTATGATGTCACTCACTTCCACAGGCCTTGCAGAGTGTAAACAACAACAACCCAGCTTTGTTGTGTATGTAACCAAAGGGATTTGTGATGTCACCTAGAACCTTCACAGCAGCGACAGCTTTATGAGGAGCATCAGCACTGCTCTGCCTGAGCAGAACCATCACCGCCATAGGTTGTCAAATAACCCGGATTTAACCCACACAGGTAAGTCCAATGGGGTGCAGGCATGTCCTCTATGCTTACAGCTTCCCGTGGGTGTTGGTTTGATACCGTTTGGGGACAGCCAAGGAGGCATCTGCAGGCAACAAAGGTAGGTGTGTGCTTGTGTGTGTGTTTCCTATGCAGATCCTAAGCCCAGTGTCACATGCAAGTAGGAGGAGTAAGAAGGGTTCCTGGCAAATCCGGGTTATGGATTGCATTTAAAAAGGCCCCGTGGGAGTGCAATGGGCCCCTGTCTTGCTGCTTAGCAATAATGGTATGGGTTTAGGTTCTGCTGTGTGTACTGGTGGTTGACTGCCCCCCAGCCCAGAGTGTGCATGGAAAATTGTCTGGCAGCCTCCCTGACAGCAAGCAGTGATAGTGCCCATGAAGGGGACCTTGTTGGGCCCGCCCCTTTCACGGTTATCGCTTCTCGGCCTTTTGGCTAAGATCAAGTGTAGTATCTGTTCTTATCAGTTTAATATCTGATACGTCCCCTATCTGGGGACCATATATTAAATGGATTTTTGAGAACGGGGGCCGATTTCGAAGCTTGCTTCCGTCGCCCTATGCATTGACCCGATATGGCAGTATCTTCGGGTACAGTGCACCACCCCCTTACAGGGTTAAAAAGAAAGATTCCTACTTTCATTGCTACCTGCTTGCTGGCTAGCCAGCTAGCCAGCCCTGTGGGCCTTGCTGCTGCTGCAGCCAAAAAACAAAAGGTGGTGCTGCTGCTGCTTCTGCTGCTTCTGCTTCTGCTTGTGTCTGGCCCCTGTTGGAGCGTCCAGGCACAGGACTTCTGCTGCTGCTGACTAAATGGCCTCCTTAATTGGATCATTTGAGTAGCCAGCACACCTGTGCAGGTAGGGCATGACATGATAGGCAGCTGCCTTGATAGCGGGTGGGTGCTGAATGTTCCTAATTGACAAAATAAGATTAATGCTTATGAAGAAATATAAAATCTCATCCCTTCCCCAATATCGCGCCACACCCCTACCCCTTAATTCCCTGGTTGAACGTGATGGACATATGTCTTTTTTCGACCGTACTAACTATGTAACTATGTAACATAACATGGGGGGGGGGGGGGGGGTCTCCTGGCTGTTCACACAGGTGTGTCATTGCTGTACATTGACCATGCATTGCTTCTGTGGTATTGCAAAGGCAAAGACAAATGCTTCCAGCCATCCATTGCACTAATGGATTGGTCATCAGCTGGCTGTCTATGTCCCGCATCAATATAGACCAAAGTACAGAGGGTTAGGCTATGCTATTGTGCACCTACCTGATGCATCAGAAGGTGCGAGGCCCTTGCTAAATTCTGTGCACAGACTTTGAGATCTATGCTTTAGACTGTATCTAAACCTGCTCCAACATGGGACTGACATTCTGGCCTACTTTCAGCCGATGCGACTTGTCTGTCGCTGAACAGTCGCTTTTTATGTATTCAGCACCTATGTATAATGTTGTAAAAATGCTCTAGAAGCTAAAGTCGCAGAAATGTCACACATATTTGGCCTGCAACTTTCTGTGCGACAAATTCAGACAGGAAAAATCAGTATAAATCCTTAGAAAATTATCCCCCAGTGTCTCCATCTGCTGGCGGTATTGAATAAGCATTGCTGCACTGATGGGGTATGCATTAGACGAAAAAAAAGAAGAAAAAGAAGAATAATACGCCCAGAAAAGAGGCGAAAAGGAGAAAAACGTAAAAAAACGTGAAAAAAAAGTAAGAGGAAGAGAAGGGAAAAAAAGGTGGAAATGGGTTTAAAAGTGATTTCGGCGGAGAAATATATATATATATATATATATATATATATATATATATATATATATATGCGCACACACACACATAGATATAAACGTATTCTCCGTTGAGATATTGCAGCCGCTGCTGTGTCCAGGCCCAGGAGCCTTAGCACTGTGCTGTGATGTCACTCAATACCACTGACATCACTAGGTGTAAACAACATCTCTCCTTTGCTGTGTATGTGACTATGGAGCTGTTTGGTGATGTCGTCTATTACGGCCTTCATAGAAGCAACAGGAGATTGTTGCATCCATCTTGAACCCTCAGAACTACAGTGCTATGATGTCACTCACTTCCACAGGCCTTGCAGAGTGTAAACAACAACAACCCAGCTTTGTTGTGTATGTAACCAAAGGGATTTGTGATGTCACCTAGAACCTTCACAGCAGCGACAGCTTTATGAGGAGCATCAGCACTGCTCTGCCTGAGCAGAACCATCACCGCCATAGGTTGTCAAATAACCCGGATTTAACCCACACAGGTAAGTCCAATGGGGTGCAGGCATGTCCTCTATGCTTACAGCTTCCCGTGGGTGTTGGTTTGATACCGTTTGGGGACAGCCAAGGAGGCATCTGCAGGCAACAAAGGTAGGTGTGTGCTTGTGTGTGTGTTTCCTATGCAGATCCTAAGCCCAGTGTCACATGCAAGTAGGAGGAGTAAGAAGGGTTCCTGGCAAATCCGGGTTATGGATTGCATTTAAAAAGGCCCCGTGGGAGTGCAATGGGCCCCTGTCTTGCTGCTTAGCAATAATGGTATGGGTTTAGGTTCTGCTGTGTGTACTGGTGGTTGACTGCCCCCCAGCCCAGAGTGTGCATGGAAAATTGTCTGGCAGCCTCCCTGACAGCAAGCAGTGATAGTGCCCATGAAGGGGACCTTGTTGGGCCCGCCCCTTTCACGGTTATCGCTTCTCGGCCTTTTGGCTAAGATCAAGTGTAGTATCTGTTCTTATCAGTTTAATATCTGATACGTCCCCTATCTGGGGACCATATATTAAATGGATTTTTGAGAACGGGGGCCGATTTCGAAGCTTGCTTCCGTCGCCCTATGCATTGACCCGATATGGCAGTATCTTCGGGTACAGTGCACCACCCCCTTACAGGGTTAAAAAGAAAGATTCCTACTTTCATTGCTACCTGCTTGCTGGCTAGCCAGCTAGCCAGCCCTGTGGGCCTTGCTGCTGCTGCAGCCAAAAAACAAAAGGTGGTGCTGCTGCTGCTTCTGCTGCTTCTGCTTCTGCTTGTGTCTGGCCCCTGTTGGAGCGTCCAGGCACAGGACTTCTGCTGCTGCTGACTAAATGGCCTCCTTAATTGGATCATTTGAGTAGCCAGCACACCTGTGCAGGTAGGGCATGACATGATAGGCAGCTGCCTTGATAGCGGGTGGGTGCTGAATGTTCCTAATTGACAAAATAAGATTAATGCTTATGAAGAAATATAAAATCTCATCCCTTCCCCAATATCGCGCCACACCCCTACCCCTTAATTCCCTGGTTGAACGTGATGGACATATGTCTTTTTTCGACCGTACTAACTATGTAACTATGTAACATAACATGGGGGGGGGGGGGGTCTCCTGGCTGTTCACACAGGTGTGTCATTGCTGTACATTGACCATGCATTGCTTCTGTGGTATTGCAAAGGCAAAGACAAATGCTTCCAGCCATCCATTGCACTAATGGATTGGTCATCAGCTGGCTGTCTATGTCCCGCATCAATATAGACCAAAGTACAGAGGGTTAGGCTATGCTATTGTGCACCTACCTGATGCATCAGAAGGTGCGAGGCCCTTGCTAAATTCTGTGCACAGACTTTGAGATCTATGCTTTAGACTGTATCTAAACCTGCTCCAACATGGACTGACATTCTGGCCTACTTTCAGCCGATGCGACTTGTCTGTCGCTGAACAGTCGCTTTTTATGTATTCAGCACCTATGTATAATGTTGTAAAAATGCTCTAGAAGCTAAAGTCGCAGAAATGTCACACATATTTGGCCTGCAACTTTCTGTGCGACAAATTCAGACAGGAAAAATCAGTATAAATCCTTAGAAAATTATCCCCCAGTGTCTCCATCTGCTGGCGGTATTGAATAAGCATTGCTGCACTGATGGGGTATGCATTAGACGAAAAAAAAGAAGAAAAAGAAGAATAATACGCCCAGAAAAGAGGCGAAAAGGAGAAAAACGTAAAAAAACGTGAAAAAAAAGTAAGAGGAAGAGAAGGGAAAAAAAGGTGGAAATGGGTTTAAAAGTGATTTCGGCGGAGAAATATATATATATATATATATATATATATATATATATATATATATATGCGCACACACACACATAGATATAAACGTATTCTCCGTTGAGATATTGCAGCCGCTGCTGTGTCCAGGCCCAGGAGCCTTAGCACTGTGCTGTGATGTCACTCAATACCACTGACATCACTAGGTGTAAACAACATCTCTCCTTTGCTGTGTATGTGACTATGGAGCTGTTTGGTGATGTCGTCTATTACGGCCTTCATAGAAGCAACAGGAGATTGTTGCATCCATCTTGAACCCTCAGAACTACAGTGCTATGATGTCACTCACTTCCACAGGCCTTGCAGAGTGTAAACAACAACAACCCAGCTTTGTTGTGTATGTAACCAAAGGGATTTGTGATGTCACCTAGAACCTTCACAGCAGCGACAGCTTTATGAGGAGCATCAGCACTGCTCTGCCTGAGCAGAACCATCACCGCCATAGGTTGTCAAATAACCCGGATTTAACCCACACAGGTAAGTCCAATGGGGTGCAGGCATGTCCTCTATGCTTACAGCTTCCCGTGGGTGTTGGTTTGATACCGTTTGGGGACAGCCAAGGAGGCATCTGCAGGCAACAAAGGTAGGTGTGTGCTTGTGTGTGTGTTTCCTATGCAGATCCTAAGCCCAGTGTCACATGCAAGTAGGAGGAGTAAGAAGGGTTCCTGGCAAATCCGGGTTATGGATTGCATTTAAAAAGGCCCCGTGGGAGTGCAATGGGCCCCTGTCTTGCTGCTTAGCAATAATGGTATGGGTTTAGGTTCTGCTGTGTGTACTGGTGGTTGACTGCCCCCCAGCCCAGAGTGTGCATGGAAAATTGTCTGGCAGCCTCCCTGACAGCAAGCAGTGATAGTGCCCATGAAGGGGACCTTGTTGGGCCCGCCCCTTTCACGGTTATCGCTTCTCGGCCTTTTGGCTAAGATCAAGTGTAGTATCTGTTCTTATCAGTTTAATATCTGATACGTCCCCTATCTGGGGACCATATATTAAATGGATTTTTGAGAACGGGGGCCGATTTCGAAGCTTGCTTCCGTCGCCCTATGCATTGACCCGATATGGCAGTATCTTCGGGTACAGTGCACCACCCCCTTACAGGGTTAAAAAGAAAGATTCCTACTTTCATTGCTACCTGCTTGCTGGCTAGCCAGCTAGCCAGCCCTGTGGGCCTTGCTGCTGCTGCAGCCAAAAAACAAAAGGTGGTGCTGCTGCTGCTTCTGCTGCTTCTGCTTCTGCTTGTGTCTGGCCCCTGTTGGAGCGTCCAGGCACAGGACTTCTGCTGCTGCTGACTAAATGGCCTCCTTAATTGGATCATTTGAGTAGCCAGCACACCTGTGCAGGTAGGGCATGACATGATAGGCAGCTGCCTTGATAGCGGGTGGGTGCTGAATGTTCCTAATTGACAAAATAAGATTAATGCTTATGAAGAAATATAAAATCTCATCCCTTCCCCAATATCGCGCCACACCCCTACCCCTTAATTCCCTGGTTGAACGTGATGGACATATGTCTTTTTTCGACCGTACTAACTATGTAACTATGTAACATAACATGGGGGGGGGGGGGGGGGGTCTCCTGGCTGTTCACACAGGTGTGTCATTGCTGTACATTGACCATGCATTGCTTCTGTGGTATTGCAAAGGCAAAGACAAATGCTTCCAGCCATCCATTGCACTAATGGATTGGTCATCAGCTGGCTGTCTATGTCCCGCATCAATATAGACCAAAGTACAGAGGGTTAGGCTATGCTATTGTGCACCTACCTGATGCATCAGAAGGTGCGAGGCCCTTGCTAAATTCTGTGCACAGACTTTGAGATCTATGCTTTAGACTGTATCTAAACCTGCTCCAACATGGACTGACATTCTGGCCTACTTTCAGCCGATGCGACTTGTCTGTCGCTGAACAGTCGCTTTTTATGTATTCAGCACCTATGTATAATGTTGTAAAAATGCTCTAGAAGCTAAAGTCGCAGAAATGTCACACATATTTGGCCTGCAACTTTCTGTGCGACAAATTCAGACAGGAAAAATCAGTATAAATCCTTAGAAAATTATCCCCCAGTGTCTCCATCTGCTGGCGGTATTGAATAAGCATTGCTGCACTGATGGGGTATGCATTAGACGAAAAAAAAGAAGAAAAAGAAGAATAATACGCCCAGAAAAGAGGCGAAAAGGAGAAAAACGTAAAAAAACGTGAAAAAAAAGTAAGAGGAAGAGAAGGGAAAAAAAGGTGGAAATGGGTTTAAAAGTGATTTCGGCGGAGAAATATATATATATATATATATATATATATATATATATATATATGCGCACACACACACATAGATATAAACGTATTCTCCGTTGAGATATTGCAGCCGCTGCTGTGTCCAGGCCCAGGAGCCTTAGCACTGTGCTGTGATGTCACTCAATACCACTGACATCACTAGGTGTAAACAACATCTCTCCTTTGCTGTGTATGTGACTATGGAGCTGTTTGGTGATGTCGTCTATTACGGCCTTCATAGAAGCAACAGGAGATTGTTGCATCCATCTTGAACCCTCAGAACTACAGTGCTATGATGTCACTCACTTCCACAGGCCTTGCAGAGTGTAAACAACAACAACCCAGCTTTGTTGTGTATGTAACCAAAGGGATTTGTGATGTCACCTAGAACCTTCACAGCAGCGACAGCTTTATGAGGAGCATCAGCACTGCTCTGCCTGAGCAGAACCATCACCGCCATAGGTTGTCAAATAACCCGGATTTAACCCACACAGGTAAGTCCAATGGGGTGCAGGCATGTCCTCTATGCTTACAGCTTCCCGTGGGTGTTGGTTTGATACCGTTTGGGGACAGCCAAGGAGGCATCTGCAGGCAACAAAGGTAGGTGTGTGCTTGTGTGTGTGTTTCCTATGCAGATCCTAAGCCCAGTGTCACATGCAAGTAGGAGGAGTAAGAAGGGTTCCTGGCAAATCCGGGTTATGGATTGCATTTAAAAAGGCCCCGTGGGAGTGCAATGGGCCCCTGTCTTGCTGCTTAGCAATAATGGTATGGGTTTAGGTTCTGCTGTGTGTACTGGTGGTTGACTGCCCCCCAGCCCAGAGTGTGCATGGAAAATTGTCTGGCAGCCTCCCTGACAGCAAGCAGTGATAGTGCCCATGAAGGGGACCTTGTTGGGCCCGCCCCTTTCACGGTTATCGCTTCTCGGCCTTTTGGCTAAGATCAAGTGTAGTATCTGTTCTTATCAGTTTAATATCTGATACGTCCCCTATCTGGGGACCATATATTAAATGGATTTTTGAGAACGGGGGCCGATTTCGAAGCTTGCTTCCGTCGCCCTATGCATTGACCCGATATGGCAGTATCTTCGGGTACAGTGCACCACCCCCTTACAGGGTTAAAAAGAAAGATTCCTACTTTCATTGCTACCTGCTTGCTGGCTAGCCAGCTAGCCAGCCCTGTGGGCCTTGCTGCTGCTGCAGCCAAAAAACAAAAGGTGGTGCTGCTGCTGCTTCTGCTGCTTCTGCTTCTGCTTGTGTCTGGCCCCTGTTGGAGCGTCCAGGCACAGGACTTCTGCTGCTGCTGACTAAATGGCCTCCTTAATTGGATCATTTGAGTAGCCAGCACACCTGTGCAGGTAGGGCATGACATGATAGGCAGCTGCCTTGATAGCGGGTGGGTGCTGAATGTTCCTAATTGACAAAATAAGATTAATGCTTATGAAGAAATATAAAATCTCATCCCTTCCCCAATATCGCGCCACACCCCTACCCCTTAATTCCCTGGTTGAACGTGATGGACATATGTCTTTTTTCGACCGTACTAACTATGTAACTATGTAACATAACATGGGGGGGGGGGGGGGGGGTCTCCTGGCTGTTCACACAGGTGTGTCATTGCTGTACATTGACCATGCATTGCTTCTGTGGTATTGCAAAGGCAAAGACAAATGCTTCCAGCCATCCATTGCACTAATGGATTGGTCATCAGCTGGCTGTCTATGTCCCGCATCAATATAGACCAAAGTACAGAGGGTTAGGCTATGCTATTGTGCACCTACCTGATGCATCAGAAGGTGCGAGGCCCTTGCTAAATTCTGTGCACAGACTTTGAGATCTATGCTTTAGACTGTATCTAAACCTGCTCCAACATGGACTGACATTCTGGCCTACTTTCAGCCGATGCGACTTGTCTGTCGCTGAACAGTCGCTTTTTATGTATTCAGCACCTATGTATAATGTTGTAAAAATGCTCTAGAAGCTAAAGTCGCAGAAATGTCACACATATTTGGCCTGCAACTTTCTGTGCGACAAATTCAGACAGGAAAAATCAGTATAAATCCTTAGAAAATTATCCCCCAGTGTCTCCATCTGCTGGCGGTATTGAATAAGCATTGCTGCACTGATGGGGTATGCATTAGACGAAAAAAAAGAAGAAAAAGAAGAATAATACGCCCAGAAAAGAGGCGAAAAGGAGAAAAACGTAAAAAAACGTGAAAAAAAAGTAAGAGGAAGAGAAGGGAAAAAAAGGTGGAAATGGGTTTAAAAGTGATTTCGGCGGAGAAATATATATATATATATATATATATATATATATATATATATATGCGCACACACACACATAGATATAAACGTATTCTCCGTTGAGATATTGCAGCCGCTGCTGTGTCCAGGCCCAGGAGCCTTAGCACTGTGCTGTGATGTCACTCAATACCACTGACATCACTAGGTGTAAACAACATCTCTCCTTTGCTGTGTATGTGACTATGGAGCTGTTTGGTGATGTCGTCTATTACGGCCTTCATAGAAGCAACAGGAGATTGTTGCATCCATCTTGAACCCTCAGAACTACAGTGCTATGATGTCACTCACTTCCACAGGCCTTGCAGAGTGTAAACAACAACAACCCAGCTTTGTTGTGTATGTAACCAAAGGGATTTGTGATGTCACCTAGAACCTTCACAGCAGCGACAGCTTTATGAGGAGCATCAGCACTGCTCTGCCTGAGCAGAACCATCACCGCCATAGGTTGTCAAATAACCCGGATTTAACCCACACAGGTAAGTCCAATGGGGTGCAGGCATGTCCTCTATGCTTACAGCTTCCCGTGGGTGTTGGTTTGATACCGTTTGGGGACAGCCAAGGAGGCATCTGCAGGCAACAAAGGTAGGTGTGTGCTTGTGTGTGTGTTTCCTATGCAGATCCTAAGCCCAGTGTCACATGCAAGTAGGAGGAGTAAGAAGGGTTCCTGGCAAATCCGGGTTATGGATTGCATTTAAAAAGGCCCCGTGGGAGTGCAATGGGCCCCTGTCTTGCTGCTTAGCAATAATGGTATGGGTTTAGGTTCTGCTGTGTGTACTGGTGGTTGACTGCCCCCCAGCCCAGAGTGTGCATGGAAAATTGTCTGGCAGCCTCCCTGACAGCAAGCAGTGATAGTGCCCATGAAGGGGACCTTGTTGGGCCCGCCCCTTTCACGGTTATCGCTTCTCGGCCTTTTGGCTAAGATCAAGTGTAGTATCTGTTCTTATCAGTTTAATATCTGATACGTCCCCTATCTGGGGACCATATATTAAATGGATTTTTGAGAACGGGGGCCGATTTCGAAGCTTGCTTCCGTCGCCCTATGCATTGACCCGATATGGCAGTATCTTCGGGTGCAGTGCACCACCCCCTTACAGGGTTAAAAAGAAAGATTCCTACTTTCATTGCTACCTGCTTGCTGGCTAGCCAGCTAGCCAGCCCTGTGGGCCTTGCTGCTGCTGCAGCCAAAAAACAAAAGGTGGTGCTGCTGCTGCTTCTGCTGCTTCTGCTTCTGCTTGTGTCTGGCCCCTGTTGGAGCGTCCAGGCACAGGACTTCTGCTGCTGCTGACTAAATGGCCTCCTTAATTGGATCATTTGAGTAGCCAGCACACCTGTGCAGGTAGGGCATGACATGATAGGCAGCTGCCTTGATAGCGGGTGGGTGCTGAATGTTCCTAATTGACAAAATAAGATTAATGCTTATGAAGAAATATAAAATCTCATCCCTTCCCCAATATCGCGCCACACCCCTACCCCTTAATTCCCTGGTTGAACGTGATGGACATATGTCTTTTTTCGACCGTACTAACTATGTAACTATGTAACATAACATGGGGGGGGGGGGGGGGGTCTCCTGGCTGTTCACACAGGTGTGTCATTGCTGTACATTGACCATGCATTGCTTCTGTGGTATTGCAAAGGCAAAGACAAATGCTTCCAGCCATCCATTGCACTAATGGATTGGTCATCAGCTGGCTGTCTATGTCCCGCATCAATATAGACCAAAGTACAGAGGGTTAGGCTATGCTATTGTGCACCTACCTGATGCATCAGAAGGTGCGAGGCCCTTGCTAAATTCTGTGCACAGACTTTGAGATCTATGCTTTAGACTGTATCTAAACCTGCTCCAACATGGACTGACATTCTGGCCTACTTTCAGCCGATGCGACTTGTCTGTCGCTGAACAGTCGCTTTTTATGTATTCAGCACCTATGTATAATGTTGTAAAAATGCTCTAGAAGCTAAAGTCGCAGAAATGTCACACATATTTGGCCTGCAACTTTCTGTGCGACAAATTCAGACAGGAAAAATCAGTATAAATCCTTAGAAAATTATCCCCCAGTGTCTCCATCTGCTGGCGGTATTGAATAAGCATTGCTGCACTGATGGGGTATGCATTAGACGAAAAAAAAGAAGAAAAAGAAGAATAATACGCCCAGAAAAGAGGCGAAAAGGAGAAAAACGTAAAAAAACTTGAAAAAAAAGTAAGAGGAAGAGAAGGGAAAAAAAGGTGGAAATGGGTTTAAAAGTGATTTCGGCGGAGAAATATATATATATATATATATATATATATATATATATATATATATGCGCACACACACACATAGATATAAACGTATTCTCCGTTGAGATATTGCAGCCGCTGCTGTGTCCAGGCCCAGGAGCCTTAGCACTGTGCTGTGATGTCACTCAATACCACTGACATCACTAGGTGTAAACAACATCTCTCCTTTGCTGTGTATGTGACTATGGAGCTGTTTGGTGATGTCGTCTATTACGGCCTTCATAGAAGCAACAGGAGATTGTTGCATCCATCTTGAACCCTCAGAACTACAGTGCTATGATGTCACTCACTTCCACAGGCCTTGCAGAGTGTAAACAACAACAACCCAGCTTTGTTGTGTATGTAACCAAAGGGATTTGTGATGTCACCTAGAACCTTCACAGCAGCGACAGCTTTATGAGGAGCATCAGCACTGCTCTGCCTGAGCAGAACCATCACCGCCATAGGTTGTCAAATAACCCGGATTTAACCCACACAGGTAAGTCCAATGGGGTGCAGGCATGTCCTCTATGCTTACAGCTTCCCGTGGGTGTTGGTTTGATACCGTTTGGGGACAGCCAAGGAGGCATCTGCAGGCAACAAAGGTAGGTGTGTGCTTGTGTGTGTGTTTCCTATGCAGATCCTAAGCCCAGTGTCACATGCAAGTAGGAGGAGTAAGAAGGGTTCCTGGCAAATCCGGGTTATGGATTGCATTTAAAAAGGCCCCGTGGGAGTGCAATGGGCCCCTGTCTTGCTGCTTAGCAATAATGGTATGGGTTTAGGTTCTGCTGTGTGTACTGGTGGTTGACTGCCCCCCAGCCCAGAGTGTGCATGGAAAATTGTCTGGCAGCCTCCCTGACAGCAAGCAGTGATAGTGCCCATGAAGGGGACCTTGTTGGGCCCGCCCCTTTCACGGTTATCGCTTCTCGGCCTTTTGGCTAAGATCAAGTGTAGTATCTGTTCTTATCAGTTTAATATCTGATACGTCCCCTATCTGGGGACCATATATTAAATGGATTTTTGAGAACGGGGGCCGATTTCGAAGCTTGCTTCCGTCGCCCTATGCATTGACCCGATATGGCAGTATCTTCGGGTACAGTGCACCACCCCCTTACAGGGTTAAAAAGAAAGATTCCTACTTTCATTGCTACCTGCTTGCTGGCTAGCCAGCTAGCCAGCCCTGTGGGCCTTGCTGCTGCTGCAGCCAAAAAACAAAAGGTGGTGCTGCTGCTGCTTCTGCTGCTTCTGCTTCTGCTTGTGTCTGGCCCCTGTTGGAGCGTCCAGGCACAGGACTTCTGCTGCTGCTGACTAAATGGCCTCCTTAATTGGATCATTTGAGTAGCCAGCACACCTGTGCAGGTAGGGCATGACATGATAGGCAGCTGCCTTGATAGCGGGTGGGTGCTGAATGTTCCTAATTGACAAAATAAGATTAATGCTTATGAAGAAATATAAAATCTCATCCCTTCCCCAATATCGCGCCACACCCCTACCCCTTAATTCCCTGGTTGAACGTGATGGACATATGTCTTTTTTCGACCGTACTAACTATGTAACTATGTAACATAACATGGGGGGGGGGGGGGGGGGTCTCCTGGCTGTTCACACAGGTGTGTCATTGCTGTACATTGACCATGCATTGCTTCTGTGGTATTGCAAAGGCAAAGACAAATGCTTCCAGCCATCCATTGCACTAATGGATTGGTCATCAGCTGGCTGTCTATGTCCCGCATCAATATAGACCAAAGTACAGAGGGTTAGGCTATGCTATTGTGCACCTACCTGATGCATCAGAAGGTGCGAGGCCCTTGCTAAATTCTGTGCACAGACTTTGAGATCTATGCTTTAGACTGTATCTAAACCTGCTCCAACATGGACTGACATTCTGGCCTACTTTCAGCCGATGCGACTTGTCTGTCGCTGAACAGTCGCTTTTTATGTATTCAGCACCTATGTATAATGTTGTAAAAATGCTCTAGAAGCTAAAGTCGCAGAAATGTCACACATATTTGGCCTGCAACTTTCTGTGCGACAAATTCAGACAGGAAAAATCAGTATAAATCCTTAGAAAATTATCCCCCAGTGTCTCCATCTGCTGGCGGTATTGAATAAGCATTGCTGCACTGATGGGGTATGCATTAGACGAAAAAAAAGAAGAAAAAGAAGAATAATACGCCCAGAAAAGAGGCGAAAAGGAGAAAAACGTAAAAAAACGTGAAAAAAAAGTAAGAGGAAGAGAAGGGAAAAAAAGGTGGAAATGGGTTTAAAAGTGATTTCGGCGGAGAAATATATATATATATATATATATATATATATATATATATATATATGCGCACACACACACATAGATATAAACGTATTCTCCGTTGAGATATTGCAGCCGCTGCTGTGTCCAGGCCCAGGAGCCTTAGCACTGTGCTGTGATGTCACTCAATACCACTGACATCACTAGGTGTAAACAACATCTCTCCTTTGCTGTGTATGTGACTATGGAGCTGTTTGGTGATGTCGTCTATTACGGCCTTCATAGAAGCAACAGGAGATTGTTGCATCCATCTTGAACCCTCAGAACTACAGTGCTATGATGTCACTCACTTCCACAGGCCTTGCAGAGTGTAAACAACAACAACCCAGCTTTGTTGTGTATGTAACCAAAGGGATTTGTGATGTCACCTAGAACCTTCACAGCAGCGACAGCTTTATGAGGAGCATCAGCACTGCTCTGCCTGAGCAGAACCATCACCGCCATAGGTTGTCAAATAACCCGGATTTAACCCACACAGGTAAGTCCAATGGGGTGCAGGCATGTCCTCTATGCTTACAGCTTCCCGTGGGTGTTGGTTTGATACCGTTTGGGGACAGCCAAGGAGGCATCTGCAGGCAACAAAGGTAGGTGTGTGCTTGTGTGTGTGTTTCCTATGCAGATCCTAAGCCCAGTGTCACATGCAAGTAGGAGGAGTAAGAAGGGTTCCTGGCAAATCCGGGTTATGGATTGCATTTAAAAAGGCCCCGTGGGAGTGCAATGGGCCCCTGTCTTGCTGCTTAGCAATAATGGTATGGGTTTAGGTTCTGCTGTGTGTACTGGTGGTTGACTGCCCCCCAGCCCAGAGTGTGCATGGAAAATTGTCTGGCAGCCTCCCTGACAGCAAGCAGTGATAGTGCCCATGAAGGGGACCTTGTTGGGCCCGCCCCTTTCACGGTTATCGCTTCTCGGCCTTTTGGCTAAGATCAAGTGTAGTATCTGTTCTTATCAGTTTAATATCTGATACGTCCCCTATCTGGGGACCATATATTAAATGGATTTTTGAGAACGGGGGCCGATTTCGAAGCTTGCTTCCGTCGCCCTATGCATTGACCCGATATGGCAGTATCTTCGGGTACAGTGCACCACCCCCTTACAGGGTTAAAAAGAAAGATTCCTACTTTCATTGCTACCTGCTTGCTGGCTAGCCAGCTAGCCAGCCCTGTGGGCCTTGCTGCTGCTGCAGCCAAAAAACAAAAGGTGGTGCTGCTGCTGCTTCTGCTGCTTCTGCTTCTGCTTGTGTCTGGCCCCTGTTGGAGCGTCCAGGCACAGGACTTCTGCTGCTGCTGACTAAATGGCCTCCTTAATTGGATCATTTGAGTAGCCAGCACACCTGTGCAGGTAGGGCATGACATGATAGGCAGCTGCCTTGATAGCGGGTGGGTGCTGAATGTTCCTAATTGACAAAATAAGATTAATGCTTATGAAGAAATATAAAATCTCATCCCTTCCCCAATATCGCGCCACACCCCTACCCCTTAATTCCCTGGTTGAACGTGATGGACATATGTCTTTTTTCGACCGTACTAACTATGTAACTATGTAACATAACATGGGGGGGGGGGGGGGGGGGTCTCCTGGCTGTTCACACAGGTGTGTCATTGCTGTACATTGACCATGCATTGCTTCTGTGGTATTGCAAAGGCAAAGACAAATGCTTCCAGCCATCCATTGCACTAATGGATTGGTCATCAGCTGGCTGTCTATGTCCCGCATCAATATAGACCAAAGTACAGAGGGTTAGGCTATGCTATTGTGCACCTACCTGATGCATCAGAAGGTGCGAGGCCCTTGCTAAATTCTGTGCACAGACTTTGAGATCTATGCTTTAGACTGTATCTAAACCTGCTCCAACATGGACTGACATTCTGGCCTACTTTCAGCCGATGCGACTTGTCTGTCGCTGAACAGTCGCTTTTTATGTATTCAGCACCTATGTATAATGTTGTAAAAATGCTCTAGAAGCTAAAGTCGCAGAAATGTCACACATATTTGGCCTGCAACTTTCTGTGCGACAAATTCAGACAGGAAAAATCAGTATAAATCCTTAGAAAATTATCCCCCAGTGTCTCCATCTGCTGGCGGTATTGAATAAGCATTGCTGCACTGATGGGGTATGCATTAGACGAAAAAAAAGAAGAAAAAGAAGAATAATACGCCCAGAAAAGAGGCGAAAAGGAGAAAAACGTAAAAAACGTGAAAAAAAAGTAAGAGGAAGAGAAGGGAAAAAAAGGTGGAAATGGGTTTAAAAGTGATTTCGGCGGAGAAATATATATATATATATATATATATATAAATATATATGCGCACACACACACATAGATATAAACGTATTCTCCGTTGAGATATTGCAGCCGCTGCTGTGTCCAGGCCCAGGAGCCTTAGCACTGTGCTGTGATGTCACTCAATACCACTGACATCACTAGGTGTAAACAACATCTCTCCTTTGCTGTGTATGTGACTATGGAGCTGTTTGGTGATGTCGTCTATTACGGCCTTCATAGAAGCAACAGGAGATTGTTGCATCCATCTTGAACCCTCAGAACTACAGTGCTATGATGTCACTCACTTCCACAGGCCTTGCAGAGTGTAAACAACAACAACCCAGCTTTGTTGTGTATGTAACCAAAGGGATTTGTGATGTCACCTAGAACCTTCACAGCAGCGACAGCTTTATGAGGAGCATCAGCACTGCTCTGCCTGAGCAGAACCATCACCGCCATAGGTTGTCAAATAACCCGGATTTAACCCACACAGGTAAGTCCAATGGGGTGCAGGCATGTCCTCTATGCTTACAGCTTCCCGTGGGTGTTGGTTTGATACCGTTTGGGGACAGCCAAGGAGGCATCTGCAGGCAACAAAGGTAGGTGTGTGCTTGTGTGTGTGTTTCCTATGCAGATCCTAAGCCCAGTGTCACATGCAAGTAGGAGGAGTAAGAAGGGTTCCTGGCAAATCCGGGTTATGGATTGCATTTAAAAAGGCCCCGTGGGAGTGCAATGGGCCCCTGTCTTGCTGCTTAGCAATAATGGTATGGGTTTAGGTTCTGCTGTGTGTACTGGTGGTTGACTGCCCCCCAGCCCAGAGTGTGCATGGAAAATTGTCTGGCAGCCTCCCTGACAGCAAGCAGTGATAGTGCCCATGAAGGGGACCTTGTTGGGCCCGCCCCTTTCACGGTTATCGCTTCTCGGCCTTTTGGCTAAGATCAAGTGTAGTATCTGTTCTTATCAGTTTAATATCTGATACGTCCCCTATCTGGGGACCATATATTAAATGGATTTTTGAGAACGGGGGCCGATTTCGAAGCTTGCTTCCGTCGCCCTATGCATTGACCCGATATGGCAGTATCTTCGGGTACAGTGCACCACCCCCTTACAGGGTTAAAAAGAAAGATTCCTACTTTCATTGCTACCTGCTTGCTGGCTAGCCAGCTAGCCAGCCCTGTGGGCCTTGCTGCTGCTGCAGCCAAAAAACAAAAGGTGGTGCTGCTGCTGCTTCTGCTGCTTCTGCTTCTGCTTGTGTCTGGCCCCTGTTGGAGCGTCCAGGCACAGGACTTCTGCTGCTGCTGACTAAATGGCCTCCTTAATTGGATCATTTGAGTAGCCAGCACACCTGTGCAGGTAGGGCATGACATGATAGGCAGCTGCCTTGATAGCGGGTGGGTGCTGAATGTTCCTAATTGACAAAATAAGATTAATGCTTATGAAGAAATATAAAATCTCATCCCTTCCCCAATATCGCGCCACACCCCTACCCCTTAATTCCCTGGTTGAACGTGATGGACATATGTCTTTTTTCGACCGTACTAACTATGTAACTATGTAACATAACATGGGGGGGGGGGGGTCTCCTGGCTGTTCACACAGGTGTGTCATTGCTGTACATTGACCATGCATTGCTTCTGTGGTATTGCAAAGGCAAAGACAAATGCTTCCAGCCATCCATTGCACTAATGGATTGGTCATCAGCTGGCTGTCTATGTCCCGCATCAATATAGACCAAAGTACAGAGGGTTAGGCTATGCTATTGTGCACCTACCTGATGCATCAGAAGGTGCGAGGCCCTTGCTAAATTCTGTGCACAGACTTTGAGATCTATGCTTTAGACTGTATCTAAACCTGCTCCAACATGGACTGACATTCTGGCCTACTTTCAGCCGATGCGACTTGTCTGTCGCTGAACAGTCGCTTTTTATGTATTCAGCACCTATGTATAATGTTGTAAAAATGCTCTAGAAGCTAAAGTCGCAGAAATGTCACACATATTTGGCCTGCAACTTTCTGTGCGACAAATTCAGACAGGAAAAATCAGTATAAATCCTTAGAAAATTATCCCCCAGTGTCTCCATCTGCTGGCGGTATTGAATAAGCATTGCTGCACTGATGGGGTATGCATTAGACGAAAAAAAAGAAGAAAAAGAAGAATAATACGCCCAGAAAAGAGGCGAAAAGGAGAAAAACGTAAAAAAACGTGAAAAAAAAGTAAGAGGAAGAGAAGGGAAAAAAAGGTGGGAAATGGGTTTAAAAGTGATTTCGGCGGAGAAATATATATATATATATATATATATATATATATATATATATATATATGCGCACACACACACATAGATATAAACGTATTCTCCGTTGAGATATTGCAGCCGCTGCTGTGTCCAGGCCCAGGAGCCTTAGCACTGTGCTGTGATGTCACTCAATACCACTGACATCACTAGGTGTAAACAACATCTCTCCTTTGCTGTGTATGTGACTATGGAGCTGTTTGGTGATGTCGTCTATTACGGCCTTCATAGAAGCAACAGGAGATTGTTGCATCCATCTTGAACCCTCAGAACTACAGTGCTATGATGTCACTCACTTCCACAGGCCTTGCAGAGTGTAAACAACAACAACCCAGCTTTGTTGTGTATGTAACCAAAGGGATTTGTGATGTCACCTAGAACCTTCACAGCAGCTGACAGCTTTATGAGGAGCATCAGCACTGCTCTGCCTGAGCAGAACCATCACCGCCATAGGTTGTCAAATAACCCGGATTTAACCCACACAGGTAAGTCCAATGGGGTGCAGGCATGTCCTCTATGCTTACAGCTTCCCGTGGGTGTTGGTTTGATACCGTTTGGGGACAGCCAAGGAGGCATCTGCAGGCAACAAAGGTAGGTGTGTGCTTGTGTGTGTGTTTCCTATGCAGATCCTAAGCCCAGTGTCACATGCAAGTAGGAGGAGTAAGAAGGGTTCCTGGCAAATCCGGGTTATGGATTGCATTTAAAAAGGCCCCGTGGGAGTGCAATGGGCCCCTGTCTTGCTGCTTAGCAATAATGGTATGGGTTTAGGTTCTGCTGTGTGTACTGGTGGTTGACTGCCCCCCAGCCCAGAGTGTGCATGGAAAATTGTCTGGCAGCCTCCCTGACAGCAAGCAGTGATAGTGCCCATGAAGGGGACCTTGTTGGGCCCGCCCCTTTCACGGTTATCGCTTCTCGGCCTTTTGGCTAAGATCAAGTGTAGTATCTGTTCTTATCAGTTTAATATCTGATACGTCCCCTATCTGGGGACCATATATTAAATGGATTTTTGAGAACGGGGGCCGATTTCGAAGCTTGCTTCCGTCGCCCTATGCATTGACCCGATATGGCAGTATCTTCGGGTACAGTGCACCACCCCCTTACAGGGTTAAAAAGAAAGATTCCTACTTTCATTGCTACCTGCTTGCTGGCTAGCCAGCTAGCCAGCCCTGTGGGCCTTGCTGCTGCTGCAGCCAAAAAACAAAAGGTGGTGCTGCTGCTGCTGCTTCTGCTGCTTCTGCTTCTGCTTGTGTCTGGCCCCTGTTGGAGCGTCCAGGCACAGGACTTCTGCTGCTGCTGACTAAATGGCCTCCTTAATTGGATCATTTGAGTAGCCAGCACACCTGTGCAGGTAGGGCATGACATGATAGGCAGCTGCCTTGATAGCGGGTGGGTGCTGAATGTTCCTAATTGACAAAATAAGATTAATGCTTATGAAGAAATATAAAATCTCATCCCTTCCCCAATATCGCGCCACACCCCTACCCCTTAATTCCCTGGTTGAACGTGATGGACATATGTCTTTTTTCGACCGTACTAACTATGTAACTATGTAACATAACATGGGGGGGGGGGGGGGTCTCCTGGCTGTTCACACAGGTGTGTCATTGCTGTACATTGACCATGCATTGCTTCTGTGGTATTGCAAAGGCAAAGACAAATGCTTCCAGCCATCCATTGCACTAATGGATTGGTCATCAGCTGGCTGTCTATGTCCCGCATCAATATAGACCAAAGTACAGAGGGTTAGGCTATGCTATTGTGCACCTACCTGATGCATCAGAAGGTGCGAGGCCCTTGCTAAATTCTGTGCACAGACTTTGAGATCTATGCTTTAGACTGTATCTAAACCTGCTCCAACATGGACTGACATTCTGGCCTACTTTCAGCCGATGCGACTTGTCTGTCGCTGAACAGTCGCTTTTTATGTATTCAGCACCTATGTATAATGTTGTAAAAATGCTCTAGAAGCTAAAGTCGCAGAAATGTCACACATATTTGGCCTGCAACTTTCTGTGCGACAAATTCAGACAGGAAAAATCAGTATAAATCCTTAGAAAATTATCCCCCAGTGTCTCCATCTGCTGGCGGTATTGAATAAGCATTGCTGCACTGATGGGGTATGCATTAGACGAAAAAAAAGAAGAAAAAGAAGAATAATACGCCCAGAAAAGAGGCGAAAAGGAGAAAAACGTAAAAAAACGTGAAAAAAAAGTAAGAGGAAGAGAAGGGAAAAAAAGGTGGAAATGGGTTTAAAAGTGATTTCGGCGGAGAAATATATATATATATATATATATATATATATATATATATATATATATATGCGCACACACACACATAGATATAAACGTATTCTCCGTTGAGATATTGCAGCCGCTGCTGTGTCCAGGCCCAGGAGCCTTAGCACTGTGCTGTGATGTCACTCAATACCACTGACATCACTAGGTGTAAACAACATCTCTCCTTTGCTGTGTATGTGACTATGGAGCTGTTTGGTGATGTCGTCTATTACGGCCTTCATAGAAGCAACAGGAGATTGTTGCATCCATCTTGAACCCTCAGAACTACAGTGCTATGATGTCACTCACTTCCACAGGCCTTGCAGAGTGTAAACAACAACAACCCAGCTTTGTTGTGTATGTAACCAAAGGGATTTGTGATGTCACCTAGAACCTTCACAGCAGCGACAGCTTTATGAGGAGCATCAGCACTGCTCTGCCTGAGCAGAACCATCACCGCCATAGGTTGTCAAATAACCCGGATTTAACCCACACAGGTAAGTCCAATGGGGTGCAGGCATGTCCTCTATGCTTACAGCTTCCCGTGGGTGTTGGTTTGATACCGTTTGGGGACAGCCAAGGAGGCATCTGCAGGCAACAAAGGTAGGTGTGTGCTTGTGTGTGTGTTTCCTATGCAGATCCTAAGCCCAGTGTCACATGCAAGTAGGAGGAGTAAGAAGGGTTCCTGGCAAATCCGGGTTATGGATTGCATTTAAAAAGGCCCCGTGGGAGTGCAATGGGCCCCTGTCTTGCTGCTTAGCAATAATGGTATGGGTTTAGGTTCTGCTGTGTGTACTGGTGGTTGACTGCCCCCCAGCCCAGAGTGTGCATGGAAAATTGTCTGGCAGCCTCCCTGACAGCAAGCAGTGATAGTGCCCATGAAGGGGACCTTGTTGGGCCCGCCCCTTTCACGGTTATCGCTTCTCGGCCTTTTGGCTAAGATCAAGTGTAGTATCTGTTCTTATCAGTTTAATATCTGATACGTCCCCTATCTGGGGACCATATATTAAATGGATTTTTGAGAACGGGGGCCGATTTCGAAGCTTGCTTCCGTCGCCCTATGCATTGACCCGATATGGCAGTATCTTCGGGTACAGTGCACCACCCCCTTACAGGGTTAAAAAGAAAGATTCCTACTTTCATTGCTACCTGCTTGCTGGCTAGCCAGCTAGCCAGCCCTGTGGGCCTTGCTGCTGCTGCAGCCAAAAAACAAAAGGTGGTGCTGCTGCTGCTTCTGCTGCTTCTGCTTCTGCTTGTGTCTGGCCCCTGTTGGAGCGTCCAGGCACAGGACTTCTGCTGCTGCTGACTAAATGGCCTCCTTAATTGGATCATTTGAGTAGCCAGCACACCTGTGCAGGTAGGGCATGACATGATAGGCAGCTGCCTTGATAGCGGGTGGGTGCTGAATGTTCCTAATTGACAAAATAAGATTAATGCTTATGAAGAAATATAAAATCTCATCCCTTCCCCAATATCGCGCCACACCCCTACCCCTTAATTCCCTGGTTGAACGTGATGGACATATGTCTTTTTTCGACCGTACTAACTATGTAACTATGTAACATAACATGGGGGGGGGGGGGGGGGGGTCTCCTGGCTGTTCACACAGGTGTGTCATTGCTGTACATTGACCATGCATTGCTTCTGTGGTATTGCAAAGGCAAAGACAAATGCTTCCAGCCATCCATTGCACTAATGGATTGGTCATCAGCTGGCTGTCTATGTCCCGCATCAATATAGACCAAAGTACAGAGGGTTAGGCTATGCTATTGTGCACCTACCTGATGCATCAGAAGGTGCGAGGCCCTTGCTAAATTCTGTGCACAGACTTTGAGATCTATGCTTTAGACTGTATCTAAACCTGCTCCAACATGGACTGACATTCTGGCCTACTTTCAGCCGATGCGACTTGTCTGTCGCTGAACAGTCGCTTTTTATGTATTCAGCACCTATGTATAATGTTGTAAAAATGCTCTAGAAGCTAAAGTCGCAGAAATGTCACACATATTTGGCCTGCAACTTTCTGTGCGACAAATTCAGACAGGAAAAATCAGTATAAATCCTTAGAAAATTATCCCCCAGTGTCTCCATCTGCTGGCGGTATTGAATAAGCATTGCTGCACTGATGGGGTATGCATTAGACGAAAAAAAAGAAGAAAAAGAAGAATAATACGCCCAGAAAAGAGGCGAAAAGGAGAAAAACGTAAAAAAACGTGAAAAAAAAGTAAGAGGAAGAGAAGGGAAAAAAAGGTGGAAATGGGTTTAAAAGTGATTTCGGCGGAGAAATATATATATATATATATATATATATATATATATATATATATATGCGCACACACACACATAGATATAAACGTATTCTCCGTTGAGATATTGCAGCCGCTGCTGTGTCCAGGCCCAGGAGCCTTAGCACTGTGCTGTGATGTCACTCAATACCACTGACATCACTAGGTGTAAACAACATCTCTCCTTTGCTGTGTATGTGACTATGGAGCTGTTTGGTGATGTCGTCTATTACGGCCTTCATAGAAGCAACAGGAGATTGTTGCATCCATCTTGAACCCTCAGAACTACAGTGCTATGATGTCACTCACTTCCACAGGCCTTGCAGAGTGTAAACAACAACAACCCAGCTTTGTTGTGTATGTAACCAAAGGGATTTGTGATGTCACCTAGAACCTTCACAGCAGCGACAGCTTTATGAGGAGCATCAGCACTGCTCTGCCTGAGCAGAACCATCACCGCCATAGGTTGTCAAATAACCCGGATTTAACCCACACAGGTAAGTCCAATGGGGTGCAGGCATGTCCTCTATGCTTACAGCTTCCCGTGGGTGTTGGTTTGATACCGTTTGGGGACAGCCAAGGAGGCATCTGCAGGCAACAAAGGTAGGTGTGTGCTTGTGTGTGTGTTTCCTATGCAGATCCTAAGCCCAGTGTCACATGCAAGTAGGAGGAGTAAGAAGGGTTCCTGGCAAATCCGGGTTATGGATTGCATTTAAAAAGGCCCCGTGGGAGTGCAATGGGCCCCTGTCTTGCTGCTTAGCAATAATGGTATGGGTTTAGGTTCTGCTGTGTGTACTGGTGGTTGACTGCCCCCCAGCCCAGAGTGTGCATGGAAAATTGTCTGGCAGCCTCCCTGACAGCAAGCAGTGATAGTGCCCATGAAGGGGACCTTGTTGGGCCCGCCCCTTTCACGGTTATCGCTTCTCGGCCTTTTGGCTAAGATCAAGTGTAGTATCTGTTCTTATCAGTTTAATATCTGATACGTCCCCTATCTGGGGACCATATATTAAATGGATTTTTGAGAACGGGGGCCGATTTCGAAGCTTGCTTCCGTCGCCCTATGCATTGACCCGATATGGCAGTATCTTCGGGTACAGTGCACCACCCCCTTACAGGGTTAAAAAGAAAGATTCCTACTTTCATTGCTACCTGCTTGCTGGCTAGCCAGCTAGCCAGCCCTGTGGGCCTTGCTGCTGCTGCAGCCAAAAAACAAAAGGTGGTGCTGCTGCTGCTTCTGCTGCTTCTGCTTCTGCTTGTGTCTGGCCCCTGTTGGAGCGTCCAGGCACAGGACTTCTGCTGCTGCTGACTAAATGGCCTCCTTAATTGGATCATTTGAGTAGCCAGCACACCTGTGCAGGTAGGGCATGACATGATAGGCAGCTGCCTTGATAGCGGGTGGGTGCTGAATGTTCCTAATTGACAAAATAAGATTAATGCTTATGAAGAAATATAAAATCTCATCCCTTCCCCAATATCGCGCCACACCCCTACCCCTTAATTCCCTGGTTGAACGTGATGGACATATGTCTTTTTTCGACCGTACTAACTATGTAACTATGTAACATAACATGGGGGGGGGGGGGGGGGGGGTCTCCTGGCTGTTCACACAGGTGTGTCATTGCTGTACATTGACCATGCATTGCTTCTGTGGTATTGCAAAGGCAAAGACAAATGCTTCCAGCCATCCATTGCACTAATGGATTGGTCATCAGCTGGCTGTCTATGTCCCGCATCAATATAGACCAAAGTACAGAGGGTTAGGCTATGCTATTGTGCACCTACCTGATGCATCAGAAGGTGCGAGGCCCTTGCTAAATTCTGTGCACAGACTTTGAGATCTATGCTTTAGACTGTATCTAAACCTGCTCCAACATGGACTGACATTCTGGCCTACTTTCAGCCGATGCGACTTGTCTGTCGCTGAACAGTCGCTTTTTATGTATTCAGCACCTATGTATAATGTTGTAAAAATGCTCTAGAAGCTAAAGTCGCAGAAATGTCACACATATTTGGCCTGCAACTTTCTGTGCGACAAATTCAGACAGGAAAAATCAGTATAAATCCTTAGAAAATTATCCCCCAGTGTCTCCATCTGCTGGCGGTATTGAATAAGCATTGCTGCACTGATGGGGTATGCATTAGACGAAAAAAAAGAAGAAAAAGAAGAATAATACGCCCAGAAAAGAGGCGAAAAGGAGAAAAACGTAAAAAAACGTGAAAAAAAAGTAAGAGGAAGAGAAGGGAAAAAAAGGTGGAAATGGGTTTAAAAGTGATTTCGGCGGAGAAATATATATATATATATATATATATATATATATATATATATATATATATGCGCACACACACACATAGATATAAACGTATTCTCCGTTGAGATATTGCAGCCGCTGCTGTGTCCAGGCCCAGGAGCCTTAGCACTGTGCTGTGATGTCACTCAATACCACTGACATCACTAGGTGTAAACAACATCTCTCCTTTGCTGTGTATGTGACTATGGAGCTGTTTGGTGATGTCGTCTATTATGGCCTTCATAGAAGCAACAGGATCTTGAACCCTCAGAACTACAGTGCTATGATGTCACTCACTTCCACAGGCCTTGCAGAGTGTAAACAACAACAACCCAGCTTTGTTGTGTATGTAACCAAAGGGATTTGTGATGTCACCTAGAACCTTCACAGCAGCGACAGCTTTATGAGGAGCATCAGCACTGCTCTGCCTGAGCAGAACCATCACCGCCATAGGTTGTCAAATAACCCGGATTTAACCCACACAGGTAAGTCCAATGGGGTGCAGGCATGTCCTCTATGCTTACAGCTTCCCGTGGGTGTTGGTTTGATACCGTTTGGGGACAGCCAAGGAGGCATCTGCAGGCAACAAAGGTAGGTGTGTGCTTGTGTGTGTGTTTCCTATGCAGATCCTAAGCCCAGTGTCACATGCAAGTAGGAGGAGTAAGAAGGGTTCCTGGCAAATCCGGGTTATGGATTGCATTTAAAAAGGCCCCGTGGGAGTGCAATGGGCCCCTGTCTTGCTGCTTAGCAATAATGGTATGGGTTTAGGTTCTGCTGTGTGTACTGGTGGTTGACTGCCCCCCAGCCCAGAGTGTGCATGGAAAATTGTCTGGCAGCCTCCCTGACAGCAAGCAGTGATAGTGCCCATGAAGGGGACCTTGTTGGGCCCGCCCCTTTCACGGTTATCGCTTCTCGGCCTTTTGGCTAAGATCAAGTGTAGTATCTGTTCTTATCAGTTTAATATCTGATACGTCCCCTATCTGGGGACCATATATTAAATGGATTTTTGAGAACGGGGGCCGATTTCGAAGCTTGCTTCCGTCGCCCTATGCATTGACCCGATATGGCAGTATCTTCGGGTACAGTGCACCACCCCCTTACAGGGTTAAAAAGAAAGATTCCTACTTTCATTGCTACCTGCTTGCTGGCTAGCCAGCTAGCCAGCCCTGTGGGCCTTGCTGCTGCTGCAGCCAAAAAACAAAAGGTGGTGCTGCTGCTGCTTCTGCTGCTTCTGCTTCTGCTTGTGTCTGGCCCCTGTTGGAGCGTCCAGGCACAGGACTTCTGCTGCTGCTGACTAAATGGCCTCCTTAATTGGATCATTTGAGTAGCCAGCACACCTGTGCAGGTAGGGCATGACATGATAGGCAGCTGCCTTGATAGCGGGTGGGTGCTGAATGTTCCTAATTGACAAAATAAGATTAATGCTTATGAAGAAATATAAAATCTCATCCCTTCCCCAATATCGCGCCACACCCCTACCCCTTAATTCCCTGGTTGAACGTGATGGACATATGTCTTTTTTCGACCGTACTAACTATGTAACTATGTAACATAACATGGGGGGGGGGGGGGTCTCCTGGCTGTTCACACAGGTGTGTCATTGCTGTACATTGACCATGCATTGCTTCTGTGGTATTGCAAAGGCAAAGACAAATGCTTCCAGCCATCCATTGCACTAATGGATTGGTCATCAGCTGGCTGTCTATGTCCCGCATCAATATAGACCAAAGTACAGAGGGTTAGGCTATGCTATTGTGCACCTACCTGATGCATCAGAAGGTGCGAGGCCCTTGCTAAATTCTGTGCACAGACTTTGAGATCTATGCTTTAGACTGTATCTAAACCTGCTCCAACATGGACTGACATTCTGGCCTACTTTCAGCCGATGCGACTTGTCTGTCGCTGAACAGTCGCTTTTTATGTATTCAGCACCTATGTATAATGTTGTAAAAATGCTCTAGAAGCTAAAGTCGCAGAAATGTCACACATATTTGGCCTGCAACTTTCTGTGCGACAAATTCAGACAGGAAAAATCAGTATAAATCCTTAGAAAATTATCCCCCAGTGTCTCCATCTGCTGGCGGTATTGAATAAGCATTGCTGCACTGATGGGGTATGCATTAGACGAAAAAAAAGAAGAAAAAGAAGAATAATACGCCCAGAAAAGAGGCGAAAAGGAGAAAAACGTAAAAAAACGTGAAAAAAAAGTAAGAGGAAGAGAAGGGAAAAAAAGGTGGAAATGGGTTTAAAAGTGATTTCGGCGGAGAAATATATATATATATATATATATATATATATATGCGCACACACACACATAGATATAAACGTATTCTCCGTTGAGATATTGCAGCCGCTGCTGTGTCCAGGCCCAGGAGCCTTAGCACTGTGCTGTGATGTCACTCAATACCACTGACATCACTAGGTGTAAACAACATCTCTCCTTTGCTGTGTATGTGACTATGGAGCTGTTTGGTGATGTCGTCTATTACGGCCTTCATAGAAGCAACAGGAGATTGTTGCATCCATCTTGAACCCTCAGAACTACAGTGCTATGATGTCACTCACTTCCACAGGCCTTGCAGAGTGTAAACAACAACAACCCAGCTTTGTTGTGTATGTAACCAAAGGGATTTGTGATGTCACCTAGAACCTTCACAGCAGCGACAGCTTTATGAGGAGCATCAGCACTGCTCTGCCTGAGCAGAACCATCACCGCCATAGGTTGTCAAATAACCCGGATTTAACCCACACAGGTAAGTCCAATGGGGTGCAGGCATGTCCTCTATGCTTACAGCTTCCCGTGGGTGTTGGTTTGATACCGTTTGGGGACAGCCAAGGAGGCATCTGCAGGCAACAAAGGTAGGTGTGTGCTTGTGTGTGTGTTTCCTATGCAGATCCTAAGCCCAGTGTCACATGCAAGTAGGAGGAGTAAGAAGGGTTCCTGGCAAATCCGGGTTATGGATTGCATTTAAAAAGGCCCCGTGGGAGTGCAATGGGCCCCTGTCTTGCTGCTTAGCAATAATGGTATGGGTTTAGGTTCTGCTGTGTGTACTGGTGGTTGACTGCCCCCCAGCCCAGAGTGTGCATGGAAAATTGTCTGGCAGCCTCCCTGACAGCAAGCAGTGATAGTGCCCATGAAGGGGACCTTGTTGGGCCCGCCCCTTTCACGGTTATCGCTTCTCGGCCTTTTGGCTAAGATCAAGTGTAGTATCTGTTCTTATCAGTTTAATATCTGATACGTCCCCTATCTGGGGACCATATATTAAATGGATTTTTGAGAACGGGGGCCGATTTCGAAGCTTGCTTCCGTCGCCCTATGCATTGACCCGATATGGCAGTATCTTCGGGTACAGTGCACCACCCCCTTACAGGGTTAAAAAGAAAGATTCCTACTTTCATTGCTACCTGCTTGCTGGCTAGCCAGCTAGCCAGCCCTGTGGGCCTTGCTGCTGCTGCAGCCAAAAAACAAAAGGTGGTGCTGCTGCTGCTTCTGCTGCTTCTGCTTCTGCTTGTGTCTGGCCCCTGTTGGAGCGTCCAGGCACAGGACTTCTGCTGCTGCTGACTAAATGGCCTCCTTAATTGGATCATTTGAGTAGCCAGCACACCTGTGCAGGTAGGGCATGACATGATAGGCAGCTGCCTTGATAGCGGGTGGGTGCTGAATGTTCCTAATTGACAAAATAAGATTAATGCTTATGAAGAAATATAAAATCTCATCCCTTCCCCAATATCGCGCCACACCCCTACCCCTTAATTCCCTGGTTGAACGTGATGGACATATGTCTTTTTTCGACCGTACTAACTATGTAACTATGTAACATAACATGGGGGGGGGGGGGGGGGTCTCCTGGCTGTTCACACAGGTGTGTCACAGGTGTGTCATTGCTGTACATTGACCATGCATTGCTTCTGTGGTATTGCAAAGGCAAAGACAAATGCTTCCAGCCATCCATTGCACTAATGGATTGGTCATCAGCTGGCTGTCTATGTCCCGCATCAATATAGACCAAAGTACAGAGGGTTAGGCTATGCTATTGTGCACCTACCTGATGCATCAGAAGGTGCGAGGCCCTTGCTAAATTCTGTGCACAGACTTTGAGATCTATGCTTTAGACTGTATCTAAACCTGCTCCAACATGGACTGACATTCTGGCCTACTTTCAGCCGATGCGACTTGTCTGTCGCTGAACAGTCGCTTTTTATGTATTCAGCACCTATGTATAATGTTGTAAAAATGCTCTAGAAGCTAAAGTCGCAGAAATGTCACACATATTTGGCCTGCAACTTTCTGTGCGACAAATTCAGACAGGAAAAATCAGTATAAATCCTTAGAAAATTATCCCCCAGTGTCTCCATCTGCTGGCGGTATTGAATAAGCATTGCTGCACTGATGGGGTATGCATTAGACGAAAAAAAAGAAGAAAAAGAAGAATAATACGCCCAGAAAAGAGGCGAAAAGGAGAAAAACGTAAAAAAACGTGAAAAAAAAGTAAGAGGAAGAGAAGGGAAAAAAAGGTGGAAATGGGTTTAAAAGTGATTTCGGCGGAGAAATATATATATATATATATATATATATATATATATATATATATATATGCGCACACACACACATAGATATAAACGTATTCTCCGTTGAGATATTGCAGCCGCTGCTGTGTCCAGGCCCAGGAGCCTTAGCACTGTGCTGTGATGTCACTCAATACCACTGACATCACTAGGTGTAAACAACATCTCTCCTTTGCTGTGTATGTGACTATGGAGCTGTTTGGTGATGTCGTCTATTACGGCCTTCATAGAAGCAACAGGAGATTGTTGCATCCATCTTGAACCCTCAGAACTACAGTGCTATGATGTCACTCACTTCCACAGGCCTTGCAGAGTGTAAACAACAACAACCCAGCTTTGTTGTGTATGTAACCAAAGGGATTTGTGATGTCACCTAGAACCTTCACAGCAGCGACAGCTTTATGAGGAGCATCAGCACTGCTCTGCCTGAGCAGAACCATCACCGCCATAGGTTGTCAAATAACCCGGATTTAACCCACACAGGTAAGTCCAATGGGGTGCAGGCATGTCCTCTATGCTTACAGCTTCCCGTGGGTGTTGGTTTGATACCGTTTGGGGACAGCCAAGGAGGCATCTGCAGGCAACAAAGGTAGGTGTGTGCTTGTGTGTGTGTTTCCTATGCAGATCCTAAGCCCAGTGTCACATGCAAGTAGGAGGAGTAAGAAGGGTTCCTGGCAAATCCGGGTTATGGATTGCATTTAAAAAGGCCCCGTGGGAGTGCAATGGGCCCCTGTCTTGCTGCTTAGCAATAATGGTATGGGTTTAGGTTCTGCTGTGTGTACTGGTGGTTGACTGCCCCCCAGCCCAGAGTGTGCATGGAAAATTGTCTGGCAGCCTCCCTGACAGCAAGCAGTGATAGTGCCCATGAAGGGGACCTTGTTGGGCCCGCCCCTTTCACGGTTATCGCTTCTCGGCCTTTTGGCTAAGATCAAGTGTAGTATCTGTTCTTATCAGTTTAATATCTGATACGTCCCCTATCTGGGGACCATATATTAAATGGATTTTTGAGAACGGGGGCCGATTTCGAAGCTTGCTTCCGTCGCCCTATGCATTGACCCGATATGGCAGTATCTTCGGGTACAGTGCACCACCCCCTTACAGGGTTAAAAAGAAAGATTCCTACTTTCATTGCTACCTGCTTGCTGGCTAGCCAGCTAGCCAGCCCTGTGGGCCTTGCTGCTGCTGCAGCCAAAAAACAAAAGGTGGTGCTGCTGCTGCTTCTGCTGCTTCTGCTTCTGCTTGTGTCTGGCCCCTGTTGGAGCGTCCAGGCACAGGACTTCTGCTGCTGCTGACTAAATGGCCTCCTTAATTGGATCATTTGAGTAGCCAGCACACCTGTGCAGGTAGGGCATGACATGATAGGCAGCTGCCTTGATAGCGGGTGGGTGCTGAATGTTCCTAATTGACAAAATAAGATTAATGCTTATGAAGAAATATAAAATCTCATCCCTTCCCCAATATCGCGCCACACCCCTACCCCTTAATTCCCTGGTTGAACGTGATGGACATATGTCTTTTTTCGACCGTACTAACTATGTAACTATGTAACATAACATGGGGGGGGGGGGGGGGTCTCCTGGCTGTTCACACAGGTGTGTCATTGCTGTACATTGACCATGCATTGCTTCTGTGGTATTGCAAAGGCAAAGACAAATGCTTCCAGCCATCCATTGCACTAATGGATTGGTCATCAGCTGGCTGTCTATGTCCCGCATCAATATAGACCAAAGTACAGAGGGTTAGGCTATGCTATTGTGCACCTACCTGATGCATCAGAAGGTGCGAGGCCCTTGCTAAATTCTGTGCACAGACTTTGAGATCTATGCTTTAGACTGTATCTAAACCTGCTCCAACATGGACTGACATTCTGGCCTACTTTCAGCCGATGCGACTTGTCTGTCGCTGAACAGTCGCTTTTTATGTATTCAGCACCTATGTATAATGTTGTAAAAATGCTCTAGAAGCTAAAGTCGCAGAAATGTCACACATATTTGGCCTGCAACTTTCTGTGCGACAAATTCAGACAGGAAAAATCAGTATAAATCCTTAGAAAATTATCCCCCAGTGTCTCCATCTGCTGGCGGTATTGAATAAGCATTGCTGCACTGATGGGGTATGCATTAGACGAAAAAAAAGAAGAAAAAGAAGAATAATACGCCCAGAAAAGAGGCGAAAAGGAGAAAAACGTAAAAAAACGTGAAAAAAAAGTAAGAGGAAGAGAAGGGAAAAAAAGGTGGAAATGGGTTTAAAAGTGATTTCGGCGGAGAAATATATATATATATATATATATATATATATATATATATATATATATGCGCACACACACACATAGATATAAACGTATTCTCCGTTGAGATATTGCAGCCGCTGCTGTGTCCAGGCCCAGGAGCCTTAGCACTGTGCTGTGATGTCACTCAATACCACTGACATCACTAGGTGTAAACAACATCTCTCCTTTGCTGTGTATGTGACTATGGAGCTGTTTGGTGATGTCGTCTATTACGGCCTTCATAGAAGCAACAGGAGATTGTTGCATCCATCTTGAACCCTCAGAACTACAGTGCTATGATGTCACTCACTTCCACAGGCCTTGCAGAGTGTAAACAACAACAACCCAGCTTTGTTGTGTATGTAACCAAAGGGATTTGTGATGTCACCTAGAACCTTCACAGCAGCGACAGCTTTATGAGGAGCATCAGCACTGCTCTGCCTGAGCAGAACCATCACCGCCATAGGTTGTCAAATAACCCGGATTTAACCCACACAGGTAAGTCCAATGGGGTGCAGGCATGTCCTCTATGCTTACAGCTTCCCGTGGGTGTTGGTTTGATACCGTTTGGGGACAGCCAAGGAGGCATCTGCAGGCAACAAAGGTAGGTGTGTGCTTGTGTGTGTGTTTCCTATGCAGATCCTAAGCCCAGTGTCACATGCAAGTAGGAGGAGTAAGAAGGGTTCCTGGCAAATCCGGGTTATGGATTGCATTTAAAAAGGCCCCGTGGGAGTGCAATGGGCCCCTGTCTTGCTGCTTAGCAATAATGGTATGGGTTTAGGTTCTGCTGTGTGTACTGGTGGTTGACTACTGGTGGTTGACTGCCCCCCAGCCCAGAGTGTGCATGGAAAATTGTCTGGCAGCCTCCCTGACAGCAAGCAGTGATAGTGCCCATGAAGGGGACCTTGTTGGGCCCGCCCCTTTCACGGTTATCGCTTCTCGGCCTTTTGGCTAAGATCAAGTGTAGTATCTGTTCTTATCAGTTTAATATCTGATACGTCCCCTATCTGGGGACCATATATTAAATGGATTTTTGAGAACGGGGGCCGATTTCGAAGCTTGCTTCCGTCGCCCTATGCATTGACCCGATATGGCAGTATCTTCGGGTACAGTGCACCACCCCCTTACAGGGTTAAAAAGAAAGATTCCTACTTTCATTGCTACCTGCTTGCTGGCTAGCCAGCTAGCCAGCCCTGTGGGCCTTGCTGCTGCTGCAGCCAAAAAACAAAAGGTGGTGCTGCTGCTGCTTCTGCTGCTTCTGCTTCTGCTTGTGTCTGGCCCCTGTTGGAGCGTCCAGGCACAGGACTTCTGCTGCTGCTGACTAAATGGCCTCCTTAATTGGATCATTTGAGTAGCCAGCACACCTGTGCAGGTAGGGCATGACATGATAGGCAGCTGCCTTGATAGCGGGTGGGTGCTGAATGTTCCTAATTGACAAAATAAGATTAATGCTTATGAAGAAATATAAAATCTCATCCCTTCCCCAATATCGCGCCACACCCCTACCCCTTAATTCCCTGGTTGAACGTGATGGACATATGTCTTTTTTCGACCGTACTAACTATGTAACTATGTAACATAACATGGGGGGGGGGTCTCCTGGCTGTTCACACAGGTGTGTCATTGCTGTACATTGACCATGCATTGCTTCTGTGGTATTGCAAAGGCAAAGACAAATGCTTCCAGCCATCCATTGCACTAATGGATTGGTCATCAGCTGGCTGTCTATGTCCCGCATCAATATAGACCAAAGTACAGAGGGTTAGGCTATGCTATTGTGCACCTACCTGATGCATCAGAAGGTGCGAGGCCCTTGCTAAATTCTGTGCACAGACTTTGAGATCTATGCTTTAGACTGTATCTAAACCTGCTCCAACATGGACTGACATTCTGGCCTACTTTCAGCCGATGCGACTTGTCTGTCGCTGAACAGTCGCTTTTTATGTATTCAGCACCTATGTATAATGTTGTAAAAATGCTCTAGAAGCTAAAGTCGCAGAAATGTCACACATATTTGGCCTGCAACTTTCTGTGCGACAAATTCAGACAGGAAAAATCAGTATAAATCCTTAGAAAATTATCCCCCAGTGTCTCCATCTGCTGGCGGTATTGAATAAGCATTGCTGCACTGATGGGGTATGCATTAGACGAAAAAAAAGAAGAAAAAGAAGAATAATAAGCCCAGAAAAGAGGCGAAAAGGAGAAAAACGTAAAAAAACGTGAAAAAAAAGTAAGAGGAAGAGAAGGGAAAAAAAGGTGGAAATGGGTTTAAAAGTGATTTCGGCGGAGAATATATATATATATATATATATATATATATATATATATATATGCGCACACACACACATAGATATAAACGTATTCTCCGTTGAGATATTGCAGCCGCTGCTGTGTCCAGGCCCAGGAGCCTTAGCACTGTGCTGTGATGTCACTCAATACCACTGACATCACTAGGTGTAAACAACATCTCTCCTTTGCTGTGTATGTGACTATGGAGCTGTTTGGTGATGTCGTCTATTACGGCCTTCATAGAAGCAACAGGAGATTGTTGCATCCATCTTGAACCCTCAGAACTACAGTGCTATGATGTCACTCACTTCCACAGGCCTTGCAGAGTGTAAACAACAACAACCCAGCTTTGTTGTGTATGTAACCAAAGGGATTTGTGATGTCACCTAGAACCTTCACAGCAGCGACAGCTTTATGAGGAGCATCAGCACTGCTCTGCCTGAGCAGAACCATCACCGCCATAGGTTGTCAAATAACCCGGATTTAACCCACACAGGTAAGTCCAATGGGGTGCAGGCATGTCCTCTATGCTTACAGCTTCCCGTGGGTGTTGGTTTGATACCGTTTGGGGACAGCCAAGGAGGCATCTGCAGGCAACAAAGGTAGGTGTGTGCTTGTGTGTGTGTTTCCTATGCAGATCCTAAGCCCAGTGTCACATGCAAGTAGGAGGAGTAAGAAGGGTTCCTGGCAAATCCGGGTTATGGATTGCATTTAAAAAGGCCCCGTGGGAGTGCAATGGGCCCCTGTCTTGCTGCTTAGCAATAATGGTATGGGTTTAGGTTCTGCTGTGTGTACTGGTGGTTGACTGCCCCCCAGCCCAGAGTGTGCATGGAAAATTGTCTGGCAGCCTCCCTGACAGCAAGCAGTGATAGTGCCCATGAAGGGGACCTTGTTGGGCCCGCCCCTTTCACGGTTATCGCTTCTCGGCCTTTTGGCTAAGATCAAGTGTAGTATCTGTTCTTATCAGTTTAATATCTGATACGTCCCCTATCTGGGGACCATATATTAAATGGATTTTTGAGAACGGGGGCCGATTTCGAAGCTTGCTTCCGTCGCCCTATGCATTGACCCGATATGGCAGTATCTTCGGGTACAGTGCACCACCCCCTTACAGGGTTAAAAAGAAAGATTCCTACTTTCATTGCTACCTGCTTGCTGGCTAGCCAGCTAGCCAGCCCTGTGGGCCTTGCTGCTGCTGCAGCCAAAAAACAAAAGGTGGTGCTGCTGCTGCTTCTGCTGCTTCTGCTTCTGCTTGTGTCTGGCCCCTGTTGGAGCGTCCAGGCACAGGACTTCTGCTGCTGCTGACTAAATGGCCTCCTTAATTGGATCATTTGAGTAGCCAGCACACCTGTGCAGGTAGGGCATGACATGATAGGCAGCTGCCTTGATAGCGGGTGGGTGCTGAATGTTCCTAATTGACAAAATAAGATTAATGCTTATGAAGAAATATAAAATCTCATCCCTTCCCCAATATCGCGCCACACCCCTACCCCTTAATTCCCTGGTTGAACGTGATGGACATATGTCTTTTTTCGACCGTACTAACTATGTAACTATGTAACATAACATGGGGGGGGGGGGGGGGTCTCCTGGCTGTTCACACAGGTGTGTCATTGCTGTACATTGACCATGCATTGCTTCTGTGGTATTGCAAAGGCAAAGACAAATGCTTCCAGCCATCCATTGCACTAATGGATTGGTCATCAGCTGGCTGTCTATGTCCCGCATCAATATAGACCAAAGTACAGAGGGTTAGGCTATGCTATTGTGCACCTACCTGATGCATCAGAAGGTGCGAGGCCCTTGCTAAATTCTGTGCACAGACTTTGAGATCTATGCTTTAGACTGTATCTAAACCTGCTCCAACATGGACTGACATTCTGGCCTACTTTCAGCCGATGCGACTTGTCTCTCGCTGAACAGTCGCTTTTTATGTATTCAGCACCTATGTATAATGTTGTAAAAATGCTCTAGAAGCTAAAGTCGCAGAAATGTCACACATATTTGGCCTGCAACTTTCTGTGCGACAAATTCAGACAGGAAAAATCAGTATAAATCCTTAGAAAATTATCCCCCAGTGTCTCCATCTGCTGGCGGTATTGAATAAGCATTGCTGCACTGATGGGGTATGCATTAGACGAAAAAAAAGAAGAAAAAGAAGAATAATACGCCCAGAAAAGAGGCGAAAAGGAGAAAAACGTAAAAAAACGTGAAAAAAAAGTAAGAGGAAGAGAAGGGAAAAAAAGGTGGAAATGGGTTTAAAAGTGATTTCGGCGGAGAAATATATATATATATATATATATATATATATATATATATATATATATATATATGCGCACACACACACATAGATATAAACGTATTCTCCGTTGAGATATTGCAGCCGCTGCTGTGTCCAGGCCCAGGAGCCTTAGCACTGTGCTGTGATGTCACTCAATACCACTGACATCACTAGGTGTAAACAACATCTCTCCTTTGCTGTGTATGTGACTATGGAGCTGTTTGGTGATGTCGTCTATTACGGCCTTCATAGAAGCAACAGGAGATTGTTGCATCCATCTTGAACCCTCAGAACTACAGTGCTATGATGTCACTCACTTCCACAGGCCTTGCAGAGTGTAAACAACAACAACCCAGCTTTGTTGTGTATGTAACCAAAGGGATTTGTGATGTCACCTAGAACCTTCACAGCAGCGACAGCTTTATGAGGAGCATCAGCACTGCTCTGCCTGAGCAGAACCATCACCGCCATAGGTTGTCAAATAACCCGGATTTAACCCACACAGGTAAGTCCAATGGGGTGCAGGCATGTCCTCTATGCTTACAGCTTCCCGTGGGTGTTGGTTTGATACCGTTTGGGGACAGCCAAGGAGGCATCTGCAGGCAACAAAGGTAGGTGTGTGCTTGTGTGTGTGTTTCCTATGCAGATCCTAAGCCCAGTGTCACATGCAAGTAGGAGGAGTAAGAAGGGTTCCTGGCAAATCCGGGTTATGGATTGCATTTAAAAAGGCCCCGTGGGAGTGCAATGGGCCCCTGTCTTGCTGCTTAGCAATAATGGTATGGGTTTAGGTTCTGCTGTGTGTACTGGTGGTTGACTGCCCCCCAGCCCAGAGTGTGCATGGAAAATTGTCTGGCAGCCTCCCTGACAGCAAGCAGTGATAGTGCCCATGAAGGGGACCTTGTTGGGCCCGCCCCTTTCACGGTTATCGCTTCTCGGCCTTTTGGCTAAGATCAAGTGTAGTATCTGTTCTTATCAGTTTAATATCTGATACGTCCCCTATCTGGGGACCATATATTAAATGGATTTTTGAGAACGGGGGCCGATTTCGAAGCTTGCTTCCGTCGCCCTATGCATTGACCCGATATGGCAGTATCTTCGGGTACAGTGCACCACCCCCTTACAGGGTTAAAAAGAAAGATTCCTACTTTCATTGCTACCTGCTTGCTGGCTAGCCAGCTAGCCAGCCCTGTGGGCCTTGCTGCTGCTGCAGCCAAAAAACAAAAGGTGGTGCTGCTGCTGCTTCTGCTGCTTCTGCTTCTGCTTGTGTCTGGCCCCTGTTGGAGCGTCCAGGCACAGGACTTCTGCTGCTGCTGACTAAATGGCCTCCTTAATTGGATCATTTGAGTAGCCAGCACACCTGTGCAGGTAGGGCATGACATGATAGGCAGCTGCCTTGATAGCGGGTGGGTGCTGAATGTTCCTAATTGACAAAATAAGATTAATGCTTATGAAGAAATATAAAATCTCATCCCTTCCCCAATATCGCGCCACACCCCTACCCCTTAATTCCCTGGTTGAACGTGATGGACATATGTCTTTTTTCGACCGTACTAACTATGTAACTATGTAACATAACATGGGGGGGGGGGGTCTCCTGGCTGTTCACACAGGTGTGTCATTGCTGTACATTGACCATGCATTGCTTCTGTGGTATTGCAAAGGCAAAGACAAATGCTTCCAGCCATCCATTGCACTAATGGATTGGTCATCAGCTGGCTGTCTATGTCCCGCATCAATATAGACCAAAGTACAGAGGGTTAGGCTATGCTATTGTGCACCTACCTGATGCATCAGAAGGTGCGAGGCCCTTGCTAAATTCTGTGCACAGACTTTGAGATCTATGCTTTAGACTGTATCTAAACCTGCTCCAACATGGACTGACATTCTGGCCTACTTTCAGCCGATGCGACTTGTCTGTCGCTGAACAGTCGCTTTTTATGTATTCAGCACCTATGTATAATGTTGTAAAAATGCTCTAGAAGCTAAAGTCGCAGAAATGTCACACATATTTGGCCTGCAACTTTCTGTGCGACAAATTCAGACAGGAAAAATCAGTATAAATCCTTAGAAAATTATCCCCCAGTGTCTCCATCTGCTGGCGGTATTGAATAAGCATTGCTGCACTGATGGGGTATGCATTAGACGAAAAAAAAGAAGAAAAAGAAGAATAATACGCCCAGAAAAGAGGCGAAAAGGAGAAAAACGTAAAAAAACGTGAAAAAAAAGTAAGAGGAAGAGAAGGGAAAAAAAGGTGGAAATGGGTTTAAAAGTGATTTCGGCGGAGAAATATATATATATATATATATATATATATATATATATATATATATATGCGCACACACACACATAGATATAAACGTATTCTCCGTTGAGATATTGCAGCCGCTGCTGTGTCCAGGCCCAGGAGCCTTAGCACTGTGCTGTGATGTCACTCAATACCACTGACATCACTAGGTGTAAACAACATCTCTCCTTTGCTGTGTATGTGACTATGGAGCTGTTTGGTGATGTCGTCTATTACGGCCTTCATAGAAGCAACAGGAGATTGTTGCATCCATCTTGAACCCTCAGAACTACAGTGCTATGATGTCACTCACTTCCACAGGCCTTGCAGAGTGTAAACAACAACAACCCAGCTTTGTTGTGTATGTAACCAAAGGGATTTGTGATGTCACCTAGAACCTTCACAGCAGCGACAGCTTTATGAGGAGCATCAGCACTGCTCTGCCTGAGCAGAACCATCACCGCCATAGGTTGTCAAATAACCCGGATTTAACCCACACAGGTAAGTCCAATGGGGTGCAGGCATGTCCTCTATGCTTACAGCTTCCCGTGGGTGTTGGTTTGATACCGTTTGGGGACAGCCAAGGAGGCATCTGCAGGCAACAAAGGTAGGTGTGTGCTTGTGTGTGTGTTTCCTATGCAGATCCTAAGCCCAGTGTCACATGCAAGTAGGAGGAGTAAGAAGGGTTCCTGGCAAATCCGGGTTATGGATTGCATTTAAAAAGGCCCCGTGGGAGTGCAATGGGCCCCTGTCTTGCTGCTTAGCAATAATGGTATGGGTTTAGGTTCTGCTGTGTGTACTGGTGGTTGACTGCCCCCCAGCCCAGAGTGTGCATGGAAAATTGTCTGGCAGCCTCCCTGACAGCAAGCAGTGATAGTGCCCATGAAGGGGACCTTGTTGGGCCCGCCCCTTTCACGGTTATCGCTTCTCGGCCTTTTGGCTAAGATCAAGTGTAGTATCTGTTCTTATCAGTTTAATATCTGATACGTCCCCTATCTGGGGACCATATATTAAATGGATTTTTGAGAACGGGGGCCGATTTCGAAGCTTGCTTCCGTCGCCCTATGCATTGACCCGATATGGCAGTATCTTCGGGTACAGTGCACCACCCCCTTACAGGGTTAAAAAGAAAGATTCCTACTTTCATTGCTACCTGCTTGCTGGCTAGCCAGCTAGCCAGCCCTGTGGGCCTTGCTGCTGCTGCAGCCAAAAAACAAAAGGTGGTGCTGCTGCTGCTTCTGCTGCTTCTGCTTCTGCTTGTGTCTGGCCCCTGTTGGAGCGTCCAGGCACAGGACTTCTGCTGCTGCTGACTAAATGGCCTCCTTAATTGGATCATTTGAGTAGCCAGCACACCTGTGCAGGTAGGGCATGACATGATAGGCAGCTGCCTTGATAGCGGGTGGGTGCTGAATGTTCCTAATTGACAAAATAAGATTAATGCTTATGAAGAAATATAAAATCTCATCCCTTCCCCAATATCGCGCCACACCCCTACCCCTTAATTCCCTGGTTGAACGTGATGGACATATGTCTTTTTTCGACCGTACTAACTATGTAACTATGTAACATAACATGGGGGGGGGGGTGGTCTCCTGGCTGTTCACACAGGTGTGTCATTGCTGTACATTGACCATGCATTGCTTCTGTGGTATTGCAAAGGCAAAGACAAATGCTTCCAGCCATCCATTGCACTAATGGATTGGTCATCAGCTGGCTGTCTATGTCCCGCATCAATATAGACCAAAGTACAGAGGGTTAGGCTATGCTATTGTGCACCTACCTGATGCATCAGAAGGTGCGAGGCCCTTGCTAAATTCTGTGCACAGACTTTGAGATCTATGCTTTAGACTGTATCTAAACCTGCTCCAACATGGACTGACATTCTGGCCTACTTTCAGCCGATGCGACTTGTCTGTCGCTGAACAGTCGCTTTTTATGTATTCAGCACCTATGTATAATGTTGTAAAAATGCTCTAGAAGCTAAAGTCGCAGAAATGTCACACATATTTGGCCTGCAACTTTCTGTGCGACAAATTCAGACAGGAAAAATCAGTATAAATCCTTAGAAAATTATCCCCCAGTGTCTCCATCTGCTGGCGGTATTGAATAAGCATTGCTGCACTGATGGGGTATGCATTAGACGAAAAAAAAGAAGAAAAAGAAGAATAATACGCCCAGAAAAGAGGCGAAAAGGAGAAAAACGTAAAAAAACGTGAAAAAAAAGTAAGAGGAAGAGAAGGGAAAAAAAGGTGGAAATGGGTTTAAAAGTGATTTCGGCGGAGATATATATATATATATATATATATATATATATATATATATATATATGCGCACACACACACATAGATATAAACGTATTCTCCGTTGAGATATTGCAGCCGCTGCTGTGTCCAGGCCCAGGAGCCTTAGCACTGTGCTGTGATGTCACTCAATACCACTGACATCACTAGGTGTAAACAACATCTCTCCTTTGCTGTGTATGTGACTATGGAGCTGTTTGGTGATGTCGTCTATTACGGCCTTCATAGAAGCAACAGGAGATTGTTGCATCCATCTTGAACCCTCAGAACTACAGTGCTATGATGTCACTCACTTCCACAGGCCTTGCAGAGTGTAAACAACAACAACCCAGCTTTGTTGTGTATGTAACCAAAGGGATTTGTGATGTCACCTAGAACCTTCACAGCAGCGACAGCTTTATGAGGAGCATCAGCACTGCTCTGCCTGAGCAGAACCATCACCGCCATAGGTTGTCAAATAACCCGGATTTAACCCACACAGGTAAGTCCAATGGGGTGCAGGCATGTCCTCTATGCTTACAGCTTCCCGTGGGTGTTGGTTTGATACCGTTTGGGGACAGCCAAGGAGGCATCTGCAGGCAACAAAGGTAGGTGTGTGCTTGTGTGTGTGTTTCCTATGCAGATCCTAAGCCCAGTGTCACATGCAAGTAGGAGGAGTAAGAAGGGTTCCTGGCAAATCCGGGTTATGGATTGCATTTAAAAAGGCCCCGTGGGAGTGCAATGGGCCCCTGTCTTGCTGCTTAGCAATAATGGTATGGGTTTAGGTTCTGCTGTGTGTACTGGTGGTTGACTGCCCCCCAGCCCAGAGTGTGCATGGAAAATTGTCTGGCAGCCTCCCTGACAGCAAGCAGTGATAGTGCCCATGAAGGGGACCTTGTTGGGCCCGCCCCTTTCACGGTTATCGCTTCTCGGCCTTTTGGCTAAGATCAAGTGTAGTATCTGTTCTTATCAGTTTAATATCTGATACGTCCCCTATCTGGGGACCATATATTAAATGGATTTTTGAGAACGGGGGCCGATTTCGAAGCTTGCTTCCGTCGCCCTATGCATTGACCCGATATGGCAGTATCTTCGGGTACAGTGCACCACCCCCTTACAGGGTTAAAAAGAAAGATTCCTACTTTCATTGCTACCTGCTTGCTGGCTAGCCAGCTAGCCAGCCCTGTGGGCCTTGCTGCTGCTGCAGCCAAAAAACAAAAGGTGGTGCTGCTGCTGCTTCTGCTGCTTCTGCTTCTGCTTGTGTCTGGCCCCTGTTGGAGCGTCCAGGCACAGGACTTCTGCTGCTGCTGACTAAATGGCCTCCTTAATTGGATCATTTGAGTAGCCAGCACACCTGTGCAGGTAGGGCATGACATGATAGGCAGCTGCCTTGATAGCGGGTGGGTGCTGAATGTTCCTAATTGACAAAATAAGATTAATGCTTATGAAGAAATATAAAATCTCATCCCTTCCCCAATATCGCGCCACACCCCTACCCCTTAATTCCCTGGTTGAACGTGATGGACATATGTCTTTTTTCGACCGTACTAACTATGTAACTATGTAACATAACATGGGGGGGGGGGGGGTCTCCTGGCTGTTCACACAGGTGTGTCATTGCTGTACATTGACCATGCATTGCTTCTGTGGTATTGCAAAGGCAAAGACAAATGCTTCCAGCCATCCATTGCACTAATGGATTGGTCATCAGCTGGCTGTCTATGTCCCGCATCAATATAGACCAAAGTACAGAGGGTTAGGCTATGCTATTGTGCACCTACCTGATGCATCAGAAGGTGCGAGGCCCTTGCTAAATTCTGTGCACAGACTTTGAGATCTATGCTTTAGACTGTATCTAAACCTGCTCCAACATGGACTGACATTCTGGCCTACTTTCAGCCGATGCGACTTGTCTGTCGCTGAACAGTCGCTTTTTATGTATTCAGCACCTATGTATAATGTTGTAAAAATGCTCTAGAAGCTAAAGTCGCAGAAATGTCACACATATTTGGCCTGCAACTTTCTGTGCGACAAATTCAGACAGGAAAAATCAGTATAAATCCTTAGAAAATTATCCCCCAGTGTCTCCATCTGCTGGCGGTATTGAATAAGCATTGCTGCACTGATGGGGTATGCATTAGACGAAAAAAAAGAAGAAAAAGAAGAATAATACGCCCAGAAAAGAGGCGAAAAGGAGAAAAACGTAAAAAAACGTGAAAAAAAAGTAAGAGGAAGAGAAGGGAAAAAAAGGTGGAAATGGGTTTAAAAGTGATTTCGGCGGAGAAATATATATATATATATATATATATATATATATATATATATATATATGCGCACACACACACATAGATATAAACGTATTCTCCGTTGAGATATTGCAGCCGCTGCTGTGTCCAGGCCCAGGAGCCTTAGCACTGTGCTGTGATGTCACTCAATACCACTGACATCACTAGGTGTAAACAACATCTCTCCTTTGCTGTGTATGTGACTATGGAGCTGTTTGGTGATGTCGTCTATTACGGCCTTCATAGAAGCAACAGGAGATTGTTGCATCCATCTTGAACCCTCAGAACTACAGTGCTATGATGTCACTCACTTCCACAGGCCTTGCAGAGTGTAAACAACAACAACCCAGCTTTGTTGTGTATGTAACCAAAGGGATTTGTGATGTCACCTAGAACCTTCACAGCAGCGACAGCTTTATGAGGAGCATCAGCACTGCTCTGCCTGAGCAGAACCATCACCGCCATAGGTTGTCAAATAACCCGGATTTAACCCACACAGGTAAGTCCAATGGGGTGCAGGCATGTCCTCTATGCTTACAGCTTCCCGTGGGTGTTGGTTTGATACCGTTTGGGGACAGCCAAGGAGGCATCTGCAGGCAACAAAGGTAGGTGTGTGCTTGTGTGTGTGTTTCCTATGCAGATCCTAAGCCCAGTGTCACATGCAAGTAGGAGGAGTAAGAAGGGTTCCTGGCAAATCCGGGTTATGGATTGCATTTAAAAAGGCCCCGTGGGAGTGCAATGGGCCCCTGTCTTGCTGCTTAGCAATAATGGTATGGGTTTAGGTTCTGCTGTGTGTACTGGTGGTTGACTGCCCCCCAGCCCAGAGTGTGCATGGAAAATTGTCTGGCAGCCTCCCTGACAGCAAGCAGTGATAGTGCCCATGAAGGGGACCTTGTTGGGCCCGCCCCTTTCACGGTTATCGCTTCTCGGCCTTTTGGCTAAGATCAAGTGTAGTATCTGTTCTTATCAGTTTAATATCTGATACGTCCCCTATCTGGGGACCATATATTAAATGGATTTTTGAGAACGGGGGCCGATTTCGAAGCTTGCTTCCGTCGCCCTATGCATTGACCCGATATGGCAGTATCTTCGGGTACAGTGCACCACCCCCTTACAGGGTTAAAAAGAAAGATTCCTACTTTCATTGCTACCTGCTTGCTGGCTAGCCAGCTAGCCAGCCCTGTGGGCCTTGCTGCTGCTGCAGCCAAAAAACAAAAGGTGGTGCTGCTGCTGCTTCTGCTGCTTCTGCTTCTGCTTGTGTCTGGCCCCTGTTGGAGCGTCCAGGCACAGGACTTCTGCTGCTGCTGACTAAATGGCCTCCTTAATTGGATCATTTGAGTAGCCAGCACACCTGTGCAGGTAGGGCATGACATGATAGGCAGCTGCCTTGATAGCGGGTGGGTGCTGAATGTTCCTAATTGACAAAATAAGATTAATGCTTATGAAGAAATATAAAATCTCATCCCTTCCCCAATATCGCGCCACACCCCTACCCCTTAATTCCCTGGTTGAACGTGATGGACATATGTCTTTTTTCGACCGTACTAACTATGTAACTATGTAACATAACATGGGGGGGGGGGGGGTCTCCTGGCTGTTCACACAGGTGTGTCATTGCTGTACATTGACCATGCATTGCTTCTGTGGTATTGCAAAGGCAAAGACAAATGCTTCCAGCCATCCATTGCACTAATGGATTGGTCATCAGCTGGCTGTCTATGTCCCGCATCAATATAGACCAAAGTACAGAGGGTTAGGCTATGCTATTGTGCACCTACCTGATGCATCAGAAGGTGCGAGGCCCTTGCTAAATTCTGTGCACAGACTTTGAGATCTATGCTTTAGACTGTATCTAAACCTGCTCCAACATGGACTGACATTCTGGCCTACTTTCAGCCGATGCGACTTGTCTGTCGCTGAACAGTCGCTTTTTATGTATTCAGCACCTATGTATAATGTTGTAAAAATAGAAATGTCACACATATTTGGCCTGCAACTTTCTGTGCGACAAATTCAGACAGGAAAAATCAGTATAAATCCTTAGAAAATTATCCCCCAGTGTCTCCATCTGCTGGCGGTATTGAATAAGCATTGCTGCACTGATGGGGTATGCATTAGACGAAAAAAAAGAAGAAAAAGAAGAATAATACGCCCAGAAAAGAGGCGAAAAGGAGAAAAACGTAAAAAAACGTGAAAAAAAAGTAAGAGGAAGAGAAGGGAAAAAAAGGTGGAAATGGGTTTAAAAGTGATTTCGGCGGAGAAATATATATATATATATATATATATATATATATATATATATATATATATATGCGCACACACACACATAGATATAAACGTATTCTCCGTTGAGATATTGCAGCCGCTGCTGTGTCCAGGCCCAGGAGCCTTAGCACTGTGCTGTGATGTTGTTACGCCTAGCGCTCCGGGTCCCCGCTCCTCCCCGGAGCGCTCACGGCGCCTTTCTCCCTGCAGCTCCCCGGTCAGCGCTGACCGGGAGCGCTGCCCTGTCATGGCCGTTGGGGATGCGATTCGCACAGCGGGACGCGCCCGCTCGCGAATCGCATCCCAGGTCACTTACCCGTTCCCGTCTCCTGCGGTCATGTGCTGGCGCGCGCGGCTCCGCTCTCTAGGGCGCGCGCGCGCCAGCTCCCTGAGACTTAAAGGGCCAGTGCACCAATGATTGGTGCCTGGCCCAATTAGCTTAATTGGTTCCCATCTGTTTCCTGGCTATATCTAGTCTCCTCCCTTGCACTTCCTTGCCGGATCTTGTTGCCCTAGAGCCTAGTGAAAGCGTTTTTGTGTGTTATACCCTGTGTACCAGAACTTTGCTATCTCCCCTGACTACGAACCTTGCCGCCTGCCCCCGACCTTCTGCTACGTCCGACTTTGCTTCTGCCTACTCCCTTGTACCTCGCCTATCTTCAGCAGCCAGAGAGGTGAGCCGTTGCTAGTGGATACGACCTGGTCACTACCGCCGCAGCAAGACCATCCCGCTTTGCGGCGGGCTCTGGTGAAAACCTGTAGTGTCTTAGAACCGGTCCACTAGCACGGTCCTCGCTATCCCTCTCTGGCACAGAGGATCCACCTCCTGCCAGCCGGCATCGTGACAGTAGATCCGGCCATGGATCCCGCTGAGGTTCCCCTGCCAGTTGTCTCTGATATCGCCCGACAGATCGCCCATCTAACCCACCAGCTGTCGGAAGTGTCCACCATTGTGCGCCAACATTCGCAACTTCTTCAGCAATCATCTCCTTCGCCAGCTCCTGCACCTCCTCCGCTGCGAGTGGCCACTCCTAGCCTCCACCTGTCCTTGCCGGACAAATTTAATGGGGACTCTAAGTTTTGCCGTGGCTTTCTTTCGCAATGTTCATTGCACCTGGAGATGATGTCGGACCTGTTTCCCACTGAAAGGTCTAAGGTGGCTTTCGTAGTCAGCCTTCTGTCTGGAAAAGCTCTGTCTTGGGCCACACCGCTCTGGGACCGCAATGACCCCGTCACTGCCTCCGTACACTCCTTCTTCTCGGAAATCCGAAGTGTCTTTGAGGAACCTGCCCGAGCCTCTTCTGCTGAGACTGCCCTGTTGAACCTGGTCCAGGGTAATTCTTCCGTTGGCGAGTATGCCGTACAGTTCCGTACCCTTGCTTCAGAATTATCCTGGAATAATGAGGCACTCTGCGCGACCTTCAAAAAAGGCCTATCCAGTCGCATCAAGGATGTGCTGGCCGCACGAGAGATTCCTGCCAATCTGCAAGAACTCATCCATCTAGCTACCCGCATTGACATGCGTTTTTCTGAGCGACACCAAGAGCTCCGCCAGGAAAAAGACTTAGATCTCTGGGCACCTCTCCCACAGTATCCGTTGCAATCTACGCCTGGGCCTCCCGCCGAGGAGGCCATGCAAGTGGATAAGTCTCGCCTGACCCAGGAAGAGAGGAATCGCCGTAAGGAAGAGAATCTTTGTCTGTACTGTGCCAGTACCGAGCATTTCTTGGTGGATTGCCCTATCCGTCCTCCACGCCTGGGAAACGCACGCACGCACCCAGCTCACGTGGGTGTGGCGTCTCTTGGTTCCAAGTCTGCTCCTCCACGTCTCACGGTACCCGTGCGGATTTCTGCTTCAGCCAGCTCTTCTCTCTCAGCCGTGGCCTGCCTGGACTCTGGAGCTTCTGGAAATTTTATTCGAGAGTCCCTAGTGAATAAATTTCGCATTCCGGTGACCCGTCTTGTCAAGCCACTCCACGTTTCCGCGGTCAACGGAGCCAAGTTGGATTGCACCATACGTTTCCGCACGGAGCCCCTTCTTATGAGCATCGGATCTCATCATGAGAGGATTGAACTTTTGGTCCTCCCCAATTGCACCTCGGAAATTCTCCTTGGACTTCCCTGGCTTCAACTTCATTCCCCTACCCTGGATTGGTCCACTGGGGAGATCAGGAGTTGGGGGTCCTCTTGTTCCAAGAACTGTCTAAAACCGGTTCCCAGTACTCCCTGCCGTGACCCTGTGGTTCCTCCTGTTTCCGGTCCCCCTAAGGTCATTAAGGACTCTGCCTGCCACAGGAAATGCCCCTCCCCCCCTCCCAGTCCCGTCAGGCAAGCCTCTGTGCCACCCCATGGCCCCCGTCCTGGTGTCACACTGCCCCGTGCCAGGTCTCGCCCTCTGCCCTCTCTCCCCATTCCTACTCCTGCGGTTCTGCCTGCCGTTGAGGAATCCCTCCTCCCTTTCCCGGTGTCCTCATCCCAGGGGAGGCAGTTACCCGATAAAGAGAAGGGGAGACCTAAGGGGGGGGGTACTGTTACGCCTAGCGCTCCGGGTCCCCGCTCCTCCCCGGAGCGCTCACGGCGCCTTTCTCCCTGCAGCTCCCCGGTCAGCGCTGACCGGGAGCGCTGCCCTGTCATGGCCGTTGGGGATGCGATTCGCACAGCGGGACGCGCCCGCTCGCGAATCGCATCCCAGGTCACTTACCCGTTCCCGTCTCCTGCGGTCATGTGCTGGCGCGCGCGGCTCCGCTCTCTAGGGCGCGCGCGCGCCAGCTCCCTGAGACTTAAAGGGCCAGTGCACCAATGATTGGTGCCTGGCCCAATTAGCTTAATTGGTTCCCATCTGTTTCCTGGCTATATCTAGTCTCCTCCCTTGCACTTCCTTGCCGGATCTTGTTGCCCTAGAGCCTAGTGAAAGCGTTTTTGTGTGTTATACCCTGTGTACCAGAACTTTGCTATCTCCCCTGACTACGAACCTTGCCGCCTGCCCCCGACCTTCTGCTACGTCCGACTTTGCTTCTGCCTACTCCCTTGTACCTCGCCTATCTTCAGCAGCCAGAGAGGTGAGCCGTTGCTAGTGGATACGACCTGGTCACTACCGCCGCAGCAAGACCATCCCGCTTTGCGGCGGGCTCTGGTGAAAACCTGTAGTGTCTTAGAACCGGTCCACTAGCACGGTCCTCGCTATCCCTCTCTGGCACAGAGGATCCACCTCCTGCCAGCCGGCATCGTGACAGATGTCACTCAATACCACTGACATCACTAGGTGTAAACAACATCTCTCCTTTGCTGTGTATGTGACTATGGAGCTGTTTGGTGATGTCGTCTATTACGGCCTTCATAGAAGCAACAGGAGATTGTTGCATCCATCTTGAACCCTCAGAACTACAGTGCTATGATGTCACTCACTTCCACAGGCCTTGCAGAGTGTAAACAACAACAACCCAGCTTTGTTGTGTATGTAACCAAAGGGATTTGTGATGTCACCTAGAACCTTCACAGCAGCGACAGCTTTATGAGGAGCATCAGCACTGCTCTGCCTGAGCAGAACCATCACCGCCATAGGTTGTCAAATAACCCGGATTTAACCCACACAGGTAAGTCCAATGGGGTGCAGGCATGTCCTCTATGCTTACAGCTTCCCGTGGGTGTTGGTTTGATACCGTTTGGGGACAGCCAAGGAGGCATCTGCAGGCAACAAAGGTAGGTGTGTGCTTGTGAGTGTGTTTCCTATGCAGATCCTAAGCCCAGTGTCACATGCAAGTAGGAGGAGTAAGAAGGGTTCCTGGCAAATCCGGGTTATGGATTGCATTTAAAAAGGCCCCGTGGGAGTGCAATGGGCCCCTGTCTTGCTGCTTAGCAATAATGGTATGGGTTTAGGTTCTGCTGTGTGTACTGGTGGTTGACTGCCCCCCAGCCCAGAGTGTGCATGGAAAATTGTCTGGCAGCCTCCCTGACAGCAAGCAGTGATAGTGCCCATGAAGGGGACCTTGTTGGGCCCGCCCCTTTCACGGTTATCGCTTCTCGGCCTTTTGGCTAAGATCAAGTGTAGTATCTGTTCTTATCAGTTTAATATCTGATACGTCCCCTATCTGGGGACCATATATTAAATGGATTTTTGAGAACGGGGGCCGATTTCGAAGCTTGCTTCCGTCGCCCTATGCATTGACCCGATATGGCAGTATCTTCGGGTACAGTGCACCACCCCCTTACAGGGTTAAAAAGAAAGATTCCTACTTTCATTGCTACCTGCTTGCTGGCTAGCCAGCTAGCCAGCCCTGTGGGCCTTGCTGCTGCTGCAGCCAAAAAACAAAAGGTGGTGCTGCTGCTGCTTCTTCTGCTGCTTCTGCTTCTGCTTGTGTCTGGCCCCTGTTGGAGCGTCCAGGCACAGGACTTCTGCTGCTGCTGACTAAATGGCCTCCTTAATTGGATCATTTGAGTAGCCAGCACACCTGTGCAGGTAGGGCATGACATGATAGGCAGCTGCCTTGATAGCGGGTGGGTGCTGAATGTTCCTAATTGACAAAATAAGATTAATGCTTATGAAGAAATATAAAATCTCATCCCTTCCCCAATATCGCGCCACACCCCTACCCCTTAATTCCCTGGTTGAACGTGATGGACATATGTCTTTTTTCGACCGTACTAACTATGTAACTATGTAACATAACATGGGGGGGGGGTCTCCTGGCTGTTCACACAGGTGTGTCATTGCTGTACATTGACCATGCATTGCTTCTGTGGTATTGCAAAGGCAAAGACAAATGCTTCCAGCCATCCATTGCACTAATGGATTGGTCATCAGCTGGCTGTCTATGTCCCGCATCAATATAGACCAAAGTACAGAGGGTTAGGCTATGCTATTGTGCACCTACCTGATGCATCAGAAGGTGCGAGGCCCTTGCTAAATTCTGTGCACAGACTTTGAGATCTATGCTTTAGACTGTATCTAAACCTGCTCCAACATGGACTGACATTCTGGCCTACTTTCAGCCGATGCGACTTGTCTGTCGCTGAACAGTCGCTTTTTATGTATTCAGCACCTATGTATAATGTTGTAAAAATGCTCTAGAAGCTAAAGTCGCAGAAATGTCACACATATTTGGCCTGCAACTTTCTGTGCGACAAATTCAGACAGGAAAAATCAGTATAAATCCTTAGAAAATTATCCCCCAGTGTCTCCATCTGCTGGCGGTATTGAATAAGCATTGCTGCACTGATGGGGTATGCATTAGACGAAAAAAAAGAAGAAAAAGAAGAATAATACGCCCAGAAAAGAGGCGAAAAGGAGAAAAACGTAAAAAAACGTGAAAAAAAAGTAAGAGGAAGAGAAGGGAAAAAAAGGTGGAAATGGGTTTAAAAGTGATTTCGGCGGAGAAATATATATATATATATATATATATATATATATATATATATATATGCGCACACACACACATAGATATAAACGTATTCTCCGTTGAGATATTGCAGCCGCTGCTGTGTCCAGGCCCAGGAGCCTTAGCACTGTGCTGTGATGTCACTCAATACCACTGACATCACTAGGTGTAAACAACATCTCTCCTTTGCTGTGTATGTGACTATGGAGCTGTTTGGTGATGTCGTCTATTACGGCCTTCATAGAAGCAACAGGAGATTGTTGCATCCATCTTGAACCCTCAGAACTACAGTGCTATGATGTCACTCACTTCCACAGGCCTTGCAGAGTGTAAACAACAACAACCCAGCTTTGTTGTGTATGTAACCAAAGGGATTTGTGATGTCACCTAGAACCTTCACAGCAGCGACAGCTTTATGAGGAGCATCAGCACTGCTCTGCCTGAGCAGAACCATCACCGCCATAGGTTGTCAAATAACCCGGATTTAACCCACACAGGTAAGTCCAATGGGGTGCAGGCATGTCCTCTATGCTTACAGCTTCCCGTGGGTGTTGGTTTGATACCGTTTGGGGACAGCCAAGGAGGCATCTGCAGGCAACAAAGGTAGGTGTGTGCTTGTGAGTGTGTTTCCTATGCAGATCCTAAGCCCAGTGTCACATGCAAGTAGGAGGAGTAAGAAGGGTTCCTGGCAAATCCGGGTTATGGATTGCATTTAAAAAGGCCCCGTGGGAGTGCAATGGGCCCCTGTCTTGCTGCTTAGCAATAATGGTATGGGTTTAGGTTCTGCTGTGTGTACTGGTGGTTGACTGCCCCCCAGCCCAGAGTGTGCATGGAAAATTGTCTGGCAGCCTCCCTGACAGCAAGCAGTGATAGTGCCCATGAAGGGGACCTTGTTGGGCCCGCCCCTTTCACGGTTATCGCTTCTCGGCCTTTTGGCTAAGATCAAGTGTAGTATCTGTTCTTATCAGTTTAATATCTGATACGTCCCCTATCTGGGGACCATATATTAAATGGATTTTTGAGAACGGGGGCCGATTTCGAAGCTTGCTTCCGTCGCCCTATGCATTGACCCGATATGGCAGTATCTTCGGGTACAGTGCACCACCCCCTTACAGGGTTAAAAAGAAAGATTCCTACTTTCATTGCTACCTGCTTGCTGGCTAGCCAGCTAGCCAGCCCTGTGGGCCTTGCTGCTGCTGCAGCCAAAAAACAAAAGGTGGTGCTGCTGCTGCTTCTTCTGCTGCTTCTGCTTCTGCTTGTGTCTGGCCCCTGTTGGAGCGTCCAGGCACAGGACTTCTGCTGCTGCTGACTAAATGGCCTCCTTAATTGGATCATTTGAGTAGCCAGCACACCTGTGCAGGTAGGGCATGACATGATAGGCAGCTGCCTTGATAGCGGGTGGGTGCTGAATGTTCCTAATTGACAAAATAAGATTAATGCTTATGAAGAAATATAAAATCTCATCCCTTCCCCAATATCGCGCCACACCCCTACCCCTTAATTCCCTGGTTGAACGTGATGGACATATGTCTTTTTTCGACCGTACTAACTATGTAACTATGTAACATAACATGGGGGGGGGGTCTCCTGGCTGTTCACACAGGTGTGTCATTGCTGTACATTGACCATGCATTGCTTCTGTGGTATTGCAAAGGCAAAGACAAATGCTTCCAGCCATCCATTGCACTAATGGATTGGTCATCAGCTGGCTGTCTATGTCCCGCATCAATATAGACCAAAGTACAGAGGGTTAGGCTATGCTATTGTGCACCTACCTGATGCATCAGAAGGTGCGAGGCCCTTGCTAAATTCTGTGCACAGACTTTGAGATCTATGCTTTAGACTGTATCTAAACCTGCTCCAACATGGACTGACATTCTGGCCTACTTTCAGCCGATGCGACTTGTCTGTCGCTGAACAGTCGCTTTTTATGTATTCAGCACCTATGTATAATGTTGTAAAAATGCTCTAGAAGCTAAAGTCGCAGAAATGTCACACATATTTGGCCTGCAACTTTCTGTGCGACAAATTCAGACAGGAAAAATCAGTATAAATCCTTAGAAAATTATCCCCCAGTGTCTCCATCTGCTGGCGGTATTGAATAAGCATTGCTGCACTGATGGGGTATGCATTAGACGAAAAAAAAGAAGAAAAAGAAGAATAATACGCCCAGAAAAGAGGCGAAAAGGAGAAAAACGTAAAAAAACGTGAAAAAAAAGTAAGAGGAAGAGAAGGGAAAAAAAGGTGGAAATGGGTTTAAAAGTGATTTCGGCGGAGAAATATATATATATATATATATATATATATATATATATATATATATGCGCACACACACACATAGATATAAACGTATTCTCCGTTGAGATATTGCAGCCGCTGCTGTGTCCAGGCCCAGGAGCCTTAGCACTGTGCTGTGATGTCACTCAATACCACTGACATCACTAGGTGTAAACAACATCTCTCCTTTGCTGTGTATGTGACTATGGAGCTGTTTGGTGATGTCGTCTATTACGGCCTTCATAGAAGCAACAGGAGATTGTTGCATCCATCTTGAACCCTCAGAACTACAGTGCTATGATGTCACTCACTTCCACAGGCCTTGCAGAGTGTAAACAACAACAACCCAGCTTTGTTGTGTATGTAACCAAAGGGATTTGTGATGTCACCTAGAACCTTCACAGCAGCGACAGCTTTATGAGGAGCATCAGCACTGCTCTGCCTGAGCAGAACCATCACCGCCATAGGTTGTCAAATAACCCGGATTTAACCCACACAGGTAAGTCCAATGGGGTGCAGGCATGTCCTCTATGCTTACAGCTTCCCGTGGGTGTTGGTTTGATACCGTTTGGGGACAGCCAAGGAGGCATCTGCAGGCAACAAAGGTAGGTGTGTGCTTGTGAGTGTGTTTCCTATGCAGATCCTAAGCCCAGTGTCACATGCAAGTAGGAGGAGTAAGAAGGGTTCCTGGCAAATCCGGGTTATGGATTGCATTTAAAAAGGCCCCGTGGGAGTGCAATGGGCCCCTGTCTTGCTGCTTAGCAATAATGGTATGGGTTTAGGTTCTGCTGTGTGTACTGGTGGTTGACTGCCCCCCAGCCCAGAGTGTGCATGGAAAATTGTCTGGCAGCCTCCCTGACAGCAAGCAGTGATAGTGCCCATGAAGGGGACCTTGTTGGGCCCGCCCCTTTCACGGTTATCGCTTCTCGGCCTTTTGGCTAAGATCAAGTGTAGTATCTGTTCTTATCAGTTTAATATCTGATACGTCCCCTATCTGGGGACCATATATTAAATGGATTTTTGAGAACGGGGGCCGATTTCGAAGCTTGCTTCCGTCGCCCTATGCATTGACCCGATATGGCAGTATCTTCGGGTACAGTGCACCACCCCCTTACAGGGTTAAAAAGAAAGATTCCTACTTTCATTGCTACCTGCTTGCTGGCTAGCCAGCTAGCCAGCCCTGTGGGCCTTGCTGCTGCTGCAGCCAAAAAACAAAAGGTGGTGCTGCTGCTGCTTCTTCTGCTGCTTCTGCTTCTGCTTGTGTCTGGCCCCTGTTGGAGCGTCCAGGCACAGGACTTCTGCTGCTGCTGACTAAATGGCCTCCTTAATTGGATCATTTGAGTAGCCAGCACACCTGTGCAGGTAGGGCATGACATGATAGGCAGCTGCCTTGATAGCGGGTGGGTGCTGAATGTTCCTAATTGACAAAATAAGATTAATGCTTATGAAGAAATATAAAATCTCATCCCTTCCCCAATATCGCGCCACACCCCTACCCCTTAATTCCCTGGTTGAACGTGATGGACATATGTCTTTTTTCGACCGTACTAACTATGTAACTATGTAACATAACATGGGGGGGGGGTCTCCTGGCTGTTCACACAGGTGTGTCATTGCTGTACATTGACCATGCATTGCTTCTGTGGTATTGCAAAGGCAAAGACAAATGCTTCCAGCCATCCATTGCACTAATGGATTGGTCATCAGCTGGCTGTCTATGTCCCGCATCAATATAGACCAAAGTACAGAGGGTTAGGCTATGCTATTGTGCACCTACCTGATGCATCAGAAGGTGCGAGGCCCTTGCTAAATTCTGTGCACAGACTTTGAGATCTATGCTTTAGACTGTATCTAAACCTGCTCCAACATGGACTGACATTCTGGCCTACTTTCAGCCGATGCGACTTGTCTGTCGCTGAACAGTCGCTTTTTATGTATTCAGCACCTATGTATAATGTTGTAAAAATGCTCTAGAAGCTAAAGTCGCAGAAATGTCACACATATTTGGCCTGCAACTTTCTGTGCGACAAATTCAGACAGGAAAAATCAGTATAAATCCTTAGAAAATTATCCCCCAGTGTCTCCATCTGCTGGCGGTATTGAATAAGCATTGCTGCACTGATGGGGTATGCATTAGACGAAAAAAAAGAAGAAAAAGAAGAATAATACGCCCAGAAAAGAGGCGAAAAGGAGAAAAACGTAAAAAAACGTGAAAAAAAAGTAAGAGGAAGAGAAGGGAAAAAAAGGTGGAAATGGGTTTAAAAGTGATTTCGGCGGAGAAATATATATATATATATATATATATATATATATATATATATGCGCACACACACACATAGATATAAACGTATTCTCCGTTGAGATATTGCAGCCGCTGCTGTGTCCAGGCCCAGGAGCCTTAGCACTGTGCTGTGATGTCACTCAATACCACTGACATCACTAGGTGTAAACAACATCTCTCCTTTGCTGTGTATGTGACTATGGAGCTGTTTGGTGATGTCGTCTATTACGGCCTTCATAGAAGCAACAGGAGATTGTTGCATCCATCTTGAACCCTCAGAACTACAGTGCTATGATGTCACTCACTTCCACAGGCCTTGCAGAGTGTAAACAACAACAACCCAGCTTTGTTGTGTATGTAACCAAAGGGATTTGTGATGTCACCTAGAACCTTCACAGCAGCGACAGCTTTATGAGGAGCATCAGCACTGCTCTGCCTGAGCAGAACCATCACCGCCATAGGTTGTCAAATAACCCGGATTTAACCCACACAGGTAAGTCCAATGGGGTGCAGGCATGTCCTCTATGCTTACAGCTTCCCGTGGGTGTTGGTTTGATACCGTTTGGGGACAGCCAAGGAGGCATCTGCAGGCAACAAAGGTAGGTGTGTGCTTGTGAGTGTGTTTCCTATGCAGATCCTAAGCCCAGTGTCACATGCAAGTAGGAGGAGTAAGAAGGGTTCCTGGCAAATCCGGGTTATGGATTGCATTTAAAAAGGCCCCGTGGGAGTGCAATGGGCCCCTGTCTTGCTGCTTAGCAATAATGGTATGGGTTTAGGTTCTGCTGTGTGTACTGGTGGTTGACTGCCCCCCAGCCCAGAGTGTGCATGGAAAATTGTCTGGCAGCCTCCCTGACAGCAAGCAGTGATAGTGCCCATGAAGGGGACCTTGTTGGGCCCGCCCCTTTCACGGTTATCGCTTCTCGGCCTTTTGGCTAAGATCAAGTGTAGTATCTGCATTTGGTCTGGTCGGAAGGTGTCTGTGGTACCCCGCTTCTCGGCCTTGGGGGATTGTCTCTCCTTACGGAGGGACTTCACCCCCTTGCTGCTATTGGGGAGCGGGCTTAGTCCACAGACAACGGGTTGCGATCCCCCTGTCTCTGGGACCTTGTGTCTCAGAAGGCATTTTCGGTACGTTGAGCGTTACCTGTAGCTTCGGAAGCACCTAGGGTACCCCCGACCTCTGCCTTGGGTAAGGGTTCCGCTTTTATAGCGGGATTCCGAGCCCCTGCTGCTATTGGGGAAGGGGCTTACTCCCTGGGTGTGGAAGATGCCGTTCTCCTGGGCTTTCCCCTCTGGGGAAATGTCGATGCGAAATACCATCCGCATAGAGGTGTCGGAGAGCCATCGTCAGTTGAAGAACCTCCGCTTCATTGCGGAGGTGATTCTTCTTGACTACTTCCGCCTCAATAGGGAGGACATCCTGTGTCTAAATGACCAGGAAAGCCGTGGCCTGTATACCGTCACCTTCACGGCCACGGCGTGTTGCGATAACATCTATGCAACCTTGTCTGGTGCGGACCAGAGGGACGATCGACTCGACGGTCTTTCGTTCCAGTTCCTCTATGGTGAGGAACATATACCGTTGGTGGTGGCTATGCACAGCCCTCATGTGACCACGGAGGATATAGCCACTTTTCTTCGGCGATACTGCGAAGAGGTGCGATTCGCAAACAAAATATTGAACTCCGTGCGGTTCTGGAACGGCAAGAGGAAGTTCTGGGTCAAGCTCCGTAAGGATCCCGGTGGTATTGGGGGTCTTTGCCATCCGCCCCCAAATTTTGCCATCGGGAGAGTTCGGGGCTTCCTGTTCTATCCTCAAATGCCTATGTATTGCCGAAATTGCTTGAGGTTTGGCCACACCCAGGAGACCTGCGGCGCGGAGCGTGTGATTCGCTGCAATAGGTGTGGCCAAGAAGGTCACATAGCCTCAAGATGTAGCCATACGATAAGGTGTAACCTCTGCGGAGAGGAAAATCATGATTTTAATTCCTGTCCCCATAAAGCAAAAACTACGATGGGTGGGTCAAGGCTGGGCCCACCCAAAGAGGGGACAGGACAAAAGACGTCCTTTTTTAAGATGCCCAAACCCCAGAAGGCAGGTACTGATGGGTCCAGGCCCAAGACCTCTGGTGCTCCATCGGGGGGCCCACCGGTGGTAGTGCTGGGGGGAGGCCATGGGGATTCCACGAAGCCCGGGCGGGTGATCGAGTTTACTGCCCGGGAAATTGAAAGACGTCGATCGACTTCCTACCTGGCTCAAGAGCCCGCCGAAACTTCTGAAGGGGGCTCACCTGTGGCGGGTGGCAGCCGACGGGCCTCGGTGGGGGCAGAGGTGGACCCAAAATTGCAGCATAAGCCAGGTACTGGCTTGGCCCAGGGTCGCCCTGCTCCGGACGAAGAGGCCCCGGTGAAAGCCCGCCGGAAGGGGAGCCAGGTGGCCAGGTCTGAGCCCGGTCCTGTTACTCCGCCTATACAGGACAGGGCCAAGAAGACAAGTGGCGCCAAACCAGGGTTTGCTGCCCCGCCAGCAGTGGACCCGGTGGGTAAAACTGGCCATCGTCGATCGATGGGGAAGTTGGAGCAACAGTCCTCAGCAACGCTTGCTGGGGAACAAGCGATGAAAACTTCCCAAGGTAGCGGCAAAGGTTCCGGAAAAGAGGCCTCACAGGCCCCTGTGCAGCAGTTCCAGTCGTCAAAAGATGAAAGAAGACGCAGATCCATCAGCCGGGGGCCAGAGATTACATCGAGTGAGAGCAACACAGAGGATATGGACAGCAGTATGACATTTAAAAGACAAAGAGAAGAAGAAGAGGAAGACATTCAAAGGAAAGCGGCGTGCCGTAGTTCGGACGAGAGCGAGCTCAGGGTCGGGGCATCATCGATCTCAAGCTCCGACCCTCAGAACATTAAGGAGCTGATGACCCCGCAGGCGGGGGATGACGGTACGCAGCTTATTATTGACTTTGATTCTCCAAGCACGGACTCTCCATAAACTATGCCTATCCCTGTAAAAATTGCCTCACTCAATGTGAGGTCCTTAAAGAGCCCTGATCGCAGGGCTGCTTTATTTTCTTATCTAGAGACATGTGACTTTGACCTTTGCCTGCTACAAGAATGTGGAATCCCTAGTAAAATGGACTATAAAGACTTAAAAGAAGACTGGAAGCTGGGCCCATCCATATGGTCCGGTGCAAATGACTGTCGTTCTGTGGGTGTTGGGCTGCTCTGCCGAGGCCAGTCCTTTTCTATTCATACAGTAACTGAGATTGTGCCTGGCAGAGCTCTTTTAATTCATCTATATTTTAATGGACTTTTAATTCGTGTTTTAAATGTGTATGCCCCTCCTGATAAACAGGAGCGGGCAGAACTATTTGAAATTTTACCACTGTTTTGTGTTGGGTCTTCCCCCCTGCTGGTGGGAGGTGATTTTAACTGCATACGTGATGGGGAACACCGGCAGGGTGGGGATATTAATCGTAAAGACCGCACTTCTTACCTGCTTAAAAATTTTATTGATGATTTTAACTTGAAAGATTGCTGGAAGGATCTCTTGCCGGAGGACCCGGGCGCCACATGGTCCAATGGAAGAGTGAGCTCCAGAATCGATTTTATTTTTTCCTCTAGAGCTTTTAAACCCCTGAAATGCACGCTCGAGCAGAATATCTTCTCTGATCATAAGCTCCTCTTGGTGGTCCTGGAGCTAGAGGGGGAGCAAAAAGCAAAAAGGGGCCTCTGGAGATTAAACACCACACTCCTAGAGGACCCTGAGATAAAAGAGGAGTTTGTGCGGACCTACCAATGCTGGCAATCACAAAGAAAACCCCACGAGCCTATGCTGCACTGGTGGGAGGGCACCAAATCTAAAATCAGGTTTTTTTTTATCAAAGCAGGTAAGAAGAAGGCAAAAATGGAAAAACAGTGGTTTTATGTTCTTAACATGCGTTTAAATGTACTTTTTAAATTGAAAGAAGCTGGTATGGATGTAGAAAATGATATTTTAAACCTTAAAACTGAAATAAAACATGCCATAGAAAAGAAAGGGAAACAAATCATTTTTAACTCACATGTGCAGCACCTGGAGGAGGGCGAGAAATGTTCCCGTTTCTTTTTTAAAAAAGTGATGAATAGGAGGGATATCATCCAAAACCTTGAGGGTGAATCCACTCCAAAAGGCATGTTAGATGCAGTTTTTAACTTCTACCAGCTTCTTTTTAATAAGAAAGATCTTAATCCATCCTTTTTAGAACATGTTCTTAATTCCCTTGATTTTAAGCTAGATGTTTTAGACCAGGAGGTTTTATCCCGTGATCTTAACTTAGATGAACTTTTATTTGTTTTTAAAAGTTTTTCTAGTGGGAAGGCCCCTGGGGAAGATGGTTTACCCATCGAATTTTATTTAGCTTTTTGGGATATTTTAAAGGATGATATGGTTTTATTGTATAAAGAAACTTTTATTGTTAATGAACTTCCCCCTTCCTGGAGGAGGGGGATTGTATCATTACTTTTTAAAAAGGGTGAAAAGGATATGCTAAAAAATTGGCGCCCCATCACACTTTTAAATGTCGATTATAAAGTTTTAGCCAAGTTATTAGCTGTCCGTTTTAAACCTTTTATTCATAAATTAATTCACCCAAATCAGGTTTGTGGGGTACCTGGAAGGTCTATAGCTGAATCCCTAAATATTTTAAGAGATGTTTTATGGTATTTTAAGGATAGAAATCAAACTGTAGCAATTTTATCCTTAGACTTTGAAAAAGCCTTTGATAGGGTCTCCCATGAATACCTGTTTTTAGTTCTTAAAAAGATGGCAGTGCCTGAAACGATTTTAAGCCGAATCATGCTTTTATACCGATCCTGTTTTAGTCAAGTCTCTGTTAATGGCTTTTTAACCAGCGGTGTTCCTCTTTTATCAGGTGTCAAACAGGGCTGCCCCCTGTCCCCACTCCTTTTTATTTGCGCAATCGAACCACTGATGGCCCTCCTCAGAAAAGACCGGGTAGTAAGAGGCGTACCGATACCTGGTGGAGGAGGGACCCATCTAAAGGTGTTGGGGTACATGGATGATGTCACCATACTGTGCCCGGACTCTCCATCCATGAGGGGGGCATTGAGGAACACCAGCTATTTCTGCGAGGTCTCTGGTTTTAAGCTAAACACAGATAAATGTGACTGTTTTTATATTGGCTCCTGGGATTCATCCATCACCCCAGGAGTCACAATGCAACAGGATCAAATTAAAGTTTTAGGTATTGTTTTTAACCAGGTCAATGATGGGAGCCCTAACTGGGATTCAGCTATAGCTAAGATGGAGAAGAAGATTTTAATGTGGAATCTTAGAAACCTTACCATGGAGGGGAAGATTTTAATAATAAAGATGGTTTTACTCCCTATTATGCTATACATTGCCATGGTATTTCCTCCATCTATTTTATACATTAAAAAAGTAACTAGAATTGTTTTTACTTTTTTATGGGGTTCAAAAATGGAGAAATTAAAGCGTGATTTTATGTACAAAAGTAAAGATAATGGCGGGAAAGATGTTCCTAACCTTTTTACTTTCTTTTACATAAAGTATTTCTGTTTCTGTTTTAAAATTATTAAATCCGATGGCATTTTTAGCTGCTTTTTAAGGTACGCTGCGGGCATGGTTTTTAAAAGATGGTTGCGCATCCCTCTGAACGCTCCGGTGCTTCTGTGTCCCCCAAAACATTATGTGGTGTTGGAAAAGACAGTCAGGCTCCTAGGTCTCCAAGATTTGGAGCCTGACATACTGGGGGACCAGAGAAAGGTATCAAAGGTCCTCAGGCGGAGTGAGGTTACCCTGGCAGTGTCCAATTTCACACAGGCAAGATCCAAAAAGGTATGGCGGAACGTGTACGGGAAGTTTCTGGCGAATGTACACAGGGATCTTGCCTGGGCAATCGTCCACCAGTGCCTCCCTACTCGTGAGTTCCAGCACAGGCGAGGACTGGTGGCGAGAGCCAAGTGCCCGAGAGATGGCTGCGGAGTGGACGAAACGGTGCTGCACATATTTTGGAACTGCCCTTTTGCACGGGAGCTTTGGAGGAAGGTAGGCCCACTTTTGAAGTGGGCCTGCGGCCTAAAAGATTTTAATCACGAATGTGTCTTTTACGGTCTTTTTAACTGCCCCAATTTTAAACAGCAGATGATCTGCTGGATGATTATTAATTGTTTTAAAAATGCCATCTGGAAAGTTAGGAACATCTTACTTTTTAAACATGATTTTATTGATGTTAAAAACTGTATAAAGCTGGCCCTGAGTGAGATGTACATCTATTACCTAAGAGACAAGAAACAGTTGGGGGCCAGCGAGGCAGCATCCATGTGGTGTCTGCCTCTATGGAACGAAATAACAATATAATCAGTTTTTATGACATTTGTATAATGTTTTATCCTGCCATTTTTATTTTTTCTCCTTTTATAACTGGTTTTATTATTTGTATTTTAAAACTTTTGTGAACCTTTTATTATTTTGCATTTTAAATTCTGTATGGTTTCTTATTTATTCAATAAAATTTTGTTGAAACCTTATCTGTTCTTATCAGTTTAATATCTGATACGTCCCCTATCTGGGGACCATATATTAAATGGATTTTTGAGAACGGGGGCCGATTTCGAAGCTTGCTTCCGTCGCCCTATGCATTGACCCGATATGGCAGTATCTTCGGGTACAGTGCACCACCCCCTTACAGGGTTAAAAAGAAAGATTCCTACTTTCATTGCTACCTGCTTGCTGGCTAGCCAGCTAGCCAGCCCTGTGGGCCTTGCTGCTGCTGCAGCCAAAAAACAAAAGGTGGTGCTGCTGCTGCTTCTTCTGCTGCTTCTGCTTCTGCTTGTGTCTGGCCCCTGTTGGAGCGTCCAGGCACAGGACTTCTGCTGCTGCTGACTAAATGGCCTCCTTAATTGGATCATTTGAGTAGCCAGCACACCTGTGCAGGTAGGGCATGACATGATAGGCAGCTGCCTTGATAGCGGGTGGGTGCTGAATGTTCCTAATTGACAAAATAAGATTAATGCTTATGAAGAAATATAAAATCTCATCCCTTCCCCAATATCGCGCCACACCCCTACCCCTTAATTCCCTGGTTGAACGTGATGGACATATGTCTTTTTTCGACCGTACTAACTATGTAACTATGTAACATAACATGGGGGGGGGGTCTCCTGGCTGTTCACACAGGTGTGTCATTGCTGTACATTGACCATGCATTGCTTCTGTGGTATTGCAAAGGCAAAGACAAATGCTTCCAGCCATCCATTGCACTAATGGATTGGTCATCAGCTGGCTGTCTATGTCCCGCATCAATATAGACCAAAGTACAGAGGGTTAGGCTATGCTATTGTGCACCTACCTGATGCATCAGAAGGTGCGAGGCCCTTGCTAAATTCTGTGCACAGACTTTGAGATCTATGCTTTAGACTGTATCTAAACCTGCTCCAACATGGACTGACATTCTGGCCTACTTTCAGCCGATGCGACTTGTCTGTCGCTGAACAGTCGCTTTTTATGTATTCAGCACCTATGTATAATGTTGTAAAAATGCTCTAGAAGCTAAAGTCGCAGAAATGTCACACATATTTGGCCTGCAACTTTCTGTGCGACAAATTCAGACAGGAAAAATCAGTATAAATCCTTAGAAAATTATCCCCCAGTGTCTCCATCTGCTGGCGGTATTGAATAAGCATTGCTGCACTGATGGGGTATGCATTAGACGAAAAAAAAGAAGAAAAAGAAGAATAATACGCCCAGAAAAGAGGCGAAAAGGAGAAAAACGTAAAAAAACGTGAAAAAAAAGTAAGAGGAAGAGAAGGGAAAAAAAGGTGGAAATGGGTTTAAAAGTGATTTCGGCGGAGAAATATATATATATATATATATATATATATATATATATGCGCACACACACACATAGATATAAACGTATTCTCCGTTGAGATATTGCAGCCGCTGCTGTGTCCAGGCCCAGGAGCCTTAGCACTGTGCTGTGATGTCACTCAATACCACTGACATCACTAGGTGTAAACAACATCTCTCCTTTGCTGTGTATGTGACTATGGAGCTGTTTGGTGATGTCGTCTATTACGGCCTTCATAGAAGCAACAGGAGATTGTTGCATCCATCTTGAACCCTCAGAACTACAGTGCTATGATGTCACTCACTTCCACAGGCCTTGCAGAGTGTAAACAACAACAACCCAGCTTTGTTGTGTATGTAACCAAAGGGATTTGTGATGTCACCTAGAACCTTCACAGCAGCGACAGCTTTATGAGGAGCATCAGCACTGCTCTGCCTGAGCAGAACCATCACCGCCATAGGTTGTCAAATAACCCGGATTTAACCCACACAGGTAAGTCCAATGGGGTGCAGGCATGTCCTCTATGCTTACAGCTTCCCGTGGGTGTTGGTTTGATACCGTTTGGGGACAGCCAAGGAGGCATCTGCAGGCAACAAAGGTAGGTGTGTGCTTGTGAGTGTGTTTCCTATGCAGATCCTAAGCCCAGTGTCACATGCAAGTAGGAGGAGTAAGAAGGGTTCCTGGCAAATCCGGGTTATGGATTGCATTTAAAAAGGCCCCGTGGGAGTGCAATGGGCCCCTGTCTTGCTGCTTAGCAATAATGGTATGGGTTTAGGTTCTGCTGTGTGTACTGGTGGTTGACTGCCCCCCAGCCCAGAGTGTGCATGGAAAATTGTCTGGCAGCCTCCCTGACAGCAAGCAGTGATAGTGCCCATGAAGGGGACCTTGTTGGGCCCGCCCCTTTCACGGTTATCGCTTCTCGGCCTTTTGGCTAAGATCAAGTGTAGTATCTGTTCTTATCAGTTTAATATCTGATACGTCCCCTATCTGGGGACCATATATTAAATGGATTTTTGAGAACGGGGGCCGATTTCGAAGCTTGCTTCCGTCGCCCTATGCATTGACCCGATATGGCAGTATCTTCGGGTACAGTGCACCACCCCCTTACAGGGTTAAAAAGAAAGATTCCTACTTTCATTGCTACCTGCTTGCTGGCTAGCCAGCTAGCCAGCCCTGTGGGCCTTGCTGCTGCTGCAGCCAAAAAACAAAAGGTGGTGCTGCTGCTGCTTCTTCTGCTGCTTCTGCTTCTGCTTGTGTCTGGCCCCTGTTGGAGCGTCCAGGCACAGGACTTCTGCTGCTGCTGACTAAATGGCCTCCTTAATTGGATCATTTGAGTAGCCAGCACACCTGTGCAGGTAGGGCATGACATGATAGGCAGCTGCCTTGATAGCGGGTGGGTGCTGAATGTTCCTAATTGACAAAATAAGATTAATGCTTATGAAGAAATATAAAATCTCATCCCTTCCCCAATATCGCGCCACACCCCTACCCCTTAATTCCCTGGTTGAACGTGATGGACATATGTCTTTTTTCGACCGTACTAACTATGTAACTATGTAACATAACATGGGGGGGGGGTCTCCTGGCTGTTCACACAGGTGTGTCATTGCTGTACATTGACCATGCATTGCTTCTGTGGTATTGCAAAGGCAAAGACAAATGCTTCCAGCCATCCATTGCACTAATGGATTGGTCATCAGCTGGCTGTCTATGTCCCGCATCAATATAGACCAAAGTACAGAGGGTTAGGCTATGCTATTGTGCACCTACCTGATGCATCAGAAGGTGCGAGGCCCTTGCTAAATTCTGTGCACAGACTTTGAGATCTATGCTTTAGACTGTATCTAAACCTGCTCCAACATGGACTGACATTCTGGCCTACTTTCAGCCGATGCGACTTGTCTGTCGCTGAACAGTCGCTTTTTATGTATTCAGCACCTATGTATAATGTTGTAAAAATGCTCTAGAAGCTAAAGTCGCAGAAATGTCACACATATTTGGCCTGCAACTTTCTGTGCGACAAATTCAGACAGGAAAAATCAGTATAAATCCTTAGAAAATTATCCCCCAGTGTCTCCATCTGCTGGCGGTATTGAATAAGCATTGCTGCACTGATGGGGTATGCATTAGACGAAAAAAAAGAAGAAAAAGAAGAATAATACGCCCAGAAAAGAGGCGAAAAGGAGAAAAACGTAAAAAAACGTGAAAAAAAAGTAAGAGGAAGAGAAGGGAAAAAAAGGTGGAAATGGGTTTAAAAGTGATTTCGGCGGAGAAATATATATATATATATATATATATATATATATATATATATATATATGCGCACACACACACATAGATATAAACGTATTCTCCGTTGAGATATTGCAGCCGCTGCTGTGTCCAGGCCCAGGAGCCTTAGCACTGTGCTGTGATGTCACTCAATACCACTGACATCACTAGGTGTAAACAACATCTCTCCTTTGCTGTGTATGTGACTATGGAGCTGTTTGGTGATGTCGTCTATTACGGCCTTCATAGAAGCAACAGGAGATTGTTGCATCCATCTTGAACCCTCAGAACTACAGTGCTATGATGTCACTCACTTCCACAGGCCTTGCAGAGTGTAAACAACAACAACCCAGCTTTGTTGTGTATGTAACCAAAGGGATTTGTGATGTCACCTAGAACCTTCACAGCAGCGACAGCTTTATGAGGAGCATCAGCACTGCTCTGCCTGAGCAGAACCATCACCGCCATAGGTTGTCAAATAACCCGGATTTAACCCACACAGGTAAGTCCAATGGGGTGCAGGCATGTCCTCTATGCTTACAGCTTCCCGTGGGTGTTGGTTTGATACCGTTTGGGGACAGCCAAGGAGGCATCTGCAGGCAACAAAGGTAGGTGTGTGCTTGTGAGTGTGTTTCCTATGCAGATCCTAAGCCCAGTGTCACATGCAAGTAGGAGGAGTAAGAAGGGTTCCTGGCAAATCCGGGTTATGGATTGCATTTAAAAAGGCCCCGTGGGAGTGCAATGGGCCCCTGTCTTGCTGCTTAGCAATAATGGTATGGGTTTAGGTTCTGCTGTGTGTACTGGTGGTTGACTGCCCCCCAGCCCAGAGTGTGCATGGAAAATTGTCTGGCAGCCTCCCTGACAGCAAGCAGTGATAGTGCCCATGAAGGGGACCTTGTTGGGCCCGCCCCTTTCACGGTTATCGCTTCTCGGCCTTTTGGCTAAGATCAAGTGTAGTATCTGTTCTTATCAGTTTAATATCTGATACGTCCCCTATCTGGGGACCATATATTAAATGGATTTTTGAGAACGGGGGCCGATTTCGAAGCTTGCTTCCGTCGCCCTATGCATTGACCCGATATGGCAGTATCTTCGGGTACAGTGCACCACCCCCTTACAGGGTTAAAAAGAAAGATTCCTACTTTCATTGCTACCTGCTTGCTGGCTAGCCAGCTAGCCAGCCCTGTGGGCCTTGCTGCTGCTGCAGCCAAAAAACAAAAGGTGGTGCTGCTGCTGCTTCTTCTGCTGCTTCTGCTTCTGCTTGTGTCTGGCCCCTGTTGGAGCGTCCAGGCACAGGACTTCTGCTGCTGCTGACTAAATGGCCTCCTTAATTGGATCATTTGAGTAGCCAGCACACCTGTGCAGGTAGGGCATGACATGATAGGCAGCTGCCTTGATAGCGGGTGGGTGCTGAATGTTCCTAATTGACAAAATAAGATTAATGCTTATGAAGAAATATAAAATCTCATCCCTTCCCCAATATCGCGCCACACCCCTACCCCTTAATTCCCTGGTTGAACGTGATGGACATATGTCTTTTTTCGACCGTACTAACTATGTAACTATGTAACATAACATGGGGGGGGGGTCTCCTGGCTGTTCACACAGGTGTGTCATTGCTGTACATTGACCATGCATTGCTTCTGTGGTATTGCAAAGGCAAAGACAAATGCTTCCAGCCATCCATTGCACTAATGGATTGGTCATCAGCTGGCTGTCTATGTCCCGCATCAATATAGACCAAAGTACAGAGGGTTAGGCTATGCTATTGTGCACCTACCTGATGCATCAGAAGGTGCGAGGCCCTTGCTAAATTCTGTGCACAGACTTTGAGATCTATGCTTTAGACTGTATCTAAACCTGCTCCAACATGGACTGACATTCTGGCCTACTTTCAGCCGATGCGACTTGTCTGTCGCTGAACAGTCGCTTTTTATGTATTCAGCACCTATGTATAATGTTGTAAAAATGCTCTAGAAGCTAAAGTCGCAGAAATGTCACACATATTTGGCCTGCAACTTTCTGTGCGACAAATTCAGACAGGAAAAATCAGTATAAATCCTTAGAAAATTATCCCCCAGTGTCTCCATCTGCTGGCGGTATTGAATAAGCATTGCTGCACTGATGGGGTATGCATTAGACGAAAAAAAAGAAGAAAAAGAAGAATAATACGCCCAGAAAAGAGGCGAAAAGGAGAAAAACGTAAAAAAACGTGAAAAAAAAGTAAGAGGAAGAGAAGGGAAAAAAAGGTGGAAATGGGTTTAAAAGTGATTTCGGCGGAGAAATATATATATATATATATATATATATATATATATATATATATGCGCACACACACACATAGATATAAACGTATTCTCCGTTGAGATATTGCAGCCGCTGCTGTGTCCAGGCCCAGGAGCCTTAGCACTGTGCTGTGATGTCACTCAATACCACTGACATCACTAGGTGTAAACAACATCTCTCCTTTGCTGTGTATGTGACTATGGAGCTGTTTGGTGATGTCGTCTATTACGGCCTTCATAGAAGCAACAGGAGATTGTTGCATCCATCTTGAACCCTCAGAACTACAGTGCTATGATGTCACTCACTTCCACAGGCCTTGCAGAGTGTAAACAACAACAACCCAGCTTTGTTGTGTATGTAACCAAAGGGATTTGTGATGTCACCTAGAACCTTCACAGCAGCGACAGCTTTATGAGGAGCATCAGCACTGCTCTGCCTGAGCAGAACCATCACCGCCATAGGTTGTCAAATAACCCGGATTTAACCCACACAGGTAAGTCCAATGGGGTGCAGGCATGTCCTCTATGCTTACAGCTTCCCGTGGGTGTTGGTTTGATACCGTTTGGGGACAGCCAAGGAGGCATCTGCAGGCAACAAAGGTAGGTGTGTGCTTGTGAGTGTGTTTCCTATGCAGATCCTAAGCCCAGTGTCACATGCAAGTAGGAGGAGTAAGAAGGGTTCCTGGCAAATCCGGGTTATGGATTGCATTTAAAAAGGCCCCGTGGGAGTGCAATGGGCCCCTGTCTTGCTGCTTAGCAATAATGGTATGGGTTTAGGTTCTGCTGTGTGTACTGGTGGTTGACTGCCCCCCAGCCCAGAGTGTGCATGGAAAATTGTCTGGCAGCCTCCCTGACAGCAAGCAGTGATAGTGCCCATGAAGGGGACCTTGTTGGGCCCGCCCCTTTCACGGTTATCGCTTCTCGGCCTTTTGGCTAAGATCAAGTGTAGTATCTGTTCTTATCAGTTTAATATCTGATACGTCCCCTATCTGGGGACCATATATTAAATGGATTTTTGAGAACGGGGGCCGATTTCGAAGCTTGCTTCCGTCGCCCTATGCATTGACCCGATATGGCAGTATCTTCGGGTACAGTGCACCACCCCCTTACAGGGTTAAAAAGAAAGATTCCTACTTTCATTGCTACCTGCTTGCTGGCTAGCCAGCTAGCCAGCCCTGTGGGCCTTGCTGCTGCTGCAGCCAAAAAACAAAAGGTGGTGCTGCTGCTGCTTCTTCTGCTGCTTCTGCTTCTGCTTGTGTCTGGCCCCTGTTGGAGCGTCCAGGCACAGGACTTCTGCTGCTGCTGACTAAATGGCCTCCTTAATTGGATCATTTGAGTAGCCAGCACACCTGTGCAGGTAGGGCATGACATGATAGGCAGCTGCCTTGATAGCGGGTGGGTGCTGAATGTTCCTAATTGACAAAATAAGATTAATGCTTATGAAGAAATATAAAATCTCATCCCTTCCCCAATATCGCGCCACACCCCTACCCCTTAATTCCCTGGTTGAACGTGATGGACATATGTCTTTTTTCGACCGTACTAACTATGTAACTATGTAACATAACATGGGGGGGGGGTCTCCTGGCTGTTCACACAGGTGTGTCATTGCTGTACATTGACCATGCATTGCTTCTGTGGTATTGCAAAGGCAAAGACAAATGCTTCCAGCCATCCATTGCACTAATGGATTGGTCATCAGCTGGCTGTCTATGTCCCGCATCAATATAGACCAAAGTACAGAGGGTTAGGCTATGCTATTGTGCACCTACCTGATGCATCAGAAGGTGCGAGGCCCTTGCTAAATTCTGTGCACAGACTTTGAGATCTATGCTTTAGACTGTATCTAAACCTGCTCCAACATGGACTGACATTCTGGCCTACTTTCAGCCGATGCGACTTGTCTGTCGCTGAACAGTCGCTTTTTATGTATTCAGCACCTATGTATAATGTTGTAAAAATGCTCTAGAAGCTAAAGTCGCAGAAATGTCACACATATTTGGCCTGCAACTTTCTGTGCGACAAATTCAGACAGGAAAAATCAGTATAAATCCTTAGAAAATTATCCCCCAGTGTCTCCATCTGCTGGCGGTATTGAATAAGCATTGCTGCACTGATGGGGTATGCATTAGACGAAAAAAAAGAAGAAAAAGAAGAATAATACGCCCAGAAAAGAGGCGAAAAGGAGAAAAACGTAAAAAAACGTGAAAAAAAAGTAAGAGGAAGAGAAGGGAAAAAAAGGTGGAAATGGGTTTAAAAGTGATTTCGGCGGAGAAATATATATATATATATATATATATATATATATATATATATATATATGCGCACACACACACATAGATATAAACGTATTCTCCGTTGAGATATTGCAGCCGCTGCTGTGTCCAGGCCCAGGAGCCTTAGCACTGTGCTGTGATGTCACTCAATACCACTGACATCACTAGGTGTAAACAACATCTCTCCTTTGCTGTGTATGTGACTATGGAGCTGTTTGGTGATGTCGTCTATTACGGCCTTCATAGAAGCAACAGGAGATTGTTGCATCCATCTTGAACCCTCAGAACTACAGTGCTATGATGTCACTCACTTCCACAGGCCTTGCAGAGTGTAAACAACAACAACCCAGCTTTGTTGTGTATGTAACCAAAGGGATTTGTGATGTCACCTAGAACCTTCACAGCAGCGACAGCTTTATGAGGAGCATCAGCACTGCTCTGCCTGAGCAGAACCATCACCGCCATAGGTTGTCAAATAACCCGGATTTAACCCACACAGGTAAGTCCAATGGGGTGCAGGCATGTCCTCTATGCTTACAGCTTCCCGTGGGTGTTGGTTTGATACCGTTTGGGGACAGCCAAGGAGGCATCTGCAGGCAACAAAGGTAGGTGTGTGCTTGTGAGTGTGTTTCCTATGCAGATCCTAAGCCCAGTGTCACATGCAAGTAGGAGGAGTAAGAAGGGTTCCTGGCAAATCCGGGTTATGGATTGCATTTAAAAAGGCCCCGTGGGAGTGCAATGGGCCCCTGTCTTGCTGCTTAGCAATAATGGTATGGGTTTAGGTTCTGCTGTGTGTACTGGTGGTTGACTGCCCCCCAGCCCAGAGTGTGCATGGAAAATTGTCTGGCAGCCTCCCTGACAGCAAGCAGTGATAGTGCCCATGAAGGGGACCTTGTTGGGCCCGCCCCTTTCACGGTTATCGCTTCTCGGCCTTTTGGCTAAGATCAAGTGTAGTATCTGTTCTTATCAGTTTAATATCTGATACGTCCCCTATCTGGGGACCATATATTAAATGGATTTTTGAGAACGGGGGCCGATTTCGAAGCTTGCTTCCGTCGCCCTATGCATTGACCCGATATGGCAGTATCTTCGGGTACAGTGCACCACCCCCTTACAGGGTTAAAAAGAAAGATTCCTACTTTCATTGCTACCTGCTTGCTGGCTAGCCAGCTAGCCAGCCCTGTGGGCCTTGCTGCTGCTGCAGCCAAAAAACAAAAGGTGGTGCTGCTGCTGCTTCTTCTGCTGCTTCTGCTTCTGCTTGTGTCTGGCCCCTGTTGGAGCGTCCAGGCACAGGACTTCTGCTGCTGCTGACTAAATGGCCTCCTTAATTGGATCATTTGAGTAGCCAGCACACCTGTGCAGGTAGGGCATGACATGATAGGCAGCTGCCTTGATAGCGGGTGGGTGCTGAATGTTCCTAATTGACAAAATAAGATTAATGCTTATGAAGAAATATAAAATCTCATCCCTTCCCCAATATCGCGCCACACCCCTACCCCTTAATTCCCTGGTTGAACGTGATGGACATATGTCTTTTTTCGACCGTACTAACTATGTAACTATGTAACATAACATGGGGGGGGGGTCTCCTGGCTGTTCACACAGGTGTGTCATTGCTGTACATTGACCATGCATTGCTTCTGTGGTATTGCAAAGGCAAAGACAAATGCTTCCAGCCATCCATTGCACTAATGGATTGGTCATCAGCTGGCTGTCTATGTCCCGCATCAATATAGACCAAAGTACAGAGGGTTAGGCTATGCTATTGTGCACCTACCTGATGCATCAGAAGGTGCGAGGCCCTTGCTAAATTCTGTGCACAGACTTTGAGATCTATGCTTTAGACTGTATCTAAACCTGCTCCAACATGGACTGACATTCTGGCCTACTTTCAGCCGATGCGACTTGTCTGTCGCTGAACAGTCGCTTTTTATGTATTCAGCACCTATGTATAATGTTGTAAAAATGCTCTAGAAGCTAAAGTCGCAGAAATGTCACACATATTTGGCCTGCAACTTTCTGTGCGACAAATTCAGACAGGAAAAATCAGTATAAATCCTTAGAAAATTATCCCCCAGTGTCTCCATCTGCTGGCGGTATTGAATAAGCATTGCTGCACTGATGGGGTATGCATTAGACGAAAAAAAAGAAGAAAAAGAAGAATAATACGCCCAGAAAAGAGGCGAAAAGGAGAAAAACGTAAAAAAACGTGAAAAAAAGTAAGAGGAAGAGAAGGGAAAAAAAGGTGGAAATGGGTTTAAAAGTGATTTCGGCGGAGAAATATATATATATATATATATATATATATATATATATATATATATATATGCGCACACACACACATAGATATAAACGTATTCTCCGTTGAGATATTGCAGCCGCTGCTGTGTCCAGGCCCAGGAGCCTTAGCACTGTGCTGTGATGTCACTCAATACCACTGACATCACTAGGTGTAAACAACATCTCTCCTTTGCTGTGTATGTGACTATGGAGCTGTTTGGTGATGTCGTCTATTACGGCCTTCATAGAAGCAACAGGAGATTGTTGCATCCATCTTGAACCCTCAGAACTACAGTGCTATGATGTCACTCACTTCCACAGGCCTTGCAGAGTGTAAACAACAACAACCCAGCTTTGTTGTGTATGTAACCAAAGGGATTTGTGATGTCACCTAGAACCTTCACAGCAGCGACAGCTTTATGAGGAGCATCAGCACTGCTCTGCCTGAGCAGAACCATCACCGCCATAGGTTGTCAAATAACCCGGATTTAACCCACACAGGTAAGTCCAATGGGGTGCAGGCATGTCCTCTATGCTTACAGCTTCCCGTGGGTGTTGGTTTGATACCGTTTGGGGACAGCCAAGGAGGCATCTGCAGGCAACAAAGGTAGGTGTGTGCTTGTGAGTGTGTTTCCTATGCAGATCCTAAGCCCAGTGTCACATGCAAGTAGGAGGAGTAAGAAGGGTTCCTGGCAAATCCGGGTTATGGATTGCATTTAAAAAGGCCCCGTGGGAGTGCAATGGGCCCCTGTCTTGCTGCTTAGCAATAATGGTATGGGTTTAGGTTCTGCTGTGTGTACTGGTGGTTGACTGCCCCCCAGCCCAGAGTGTGCATGGAAAATTGTCTGGCAGCCTCCCTGACAGCAAGCAGTGATAGTGCCCATGAAGGGGACCTTGTTGGGCCCGCCCCTTTCACGGTTATCGCTTCTCGGCCTTTTGGCTAAGATCAAGTGTAGTATCTGTTCTTATCAGTTTAATATCTGATACGTCCCCTATCTGGGGACCATATATTAAATGGATTTTTGAGAACGGGGGCCGATTTCGAAGCTTGCTTCCGTCGCCCTATGCATTGACCCGATATGGCAGTATCTTCGGGTACAGTGCACCACCCCCTTACAGGGTTAAAAAGAAAGATTCCTACTTTCATTGCTACCTGCTTGCTGGCTAGCCAGCTAGCCAGCCCTGTGGGCCTTGCTGCTGCTGCAGCCAAAAAACAAAAGGTGGTGCTGCTGCTGCTTCTTCTGCTGCTTCTGCTTCTGCTTGTGTCTGGCCCCTGTTGGAGCGTCCAGGCACAGGACTTCTGCTGCTGCTGACTAAATGGCCTCCTTAATTGGATCATTTGAGTAGCCAGCACACCTGTGCAGGTAGGGCATGACATGATAGGCAGCTGCCTTGATAGCGGGTGGGTGCTGAATGTTCCTAATTGACAAAATAAGATTAATGCTTATGAAGAAATATAAAATCTCATCCCTTCCCCAATATCGCGCCACACCCCTACCCCTTAATTCCCTGGTTGAACGTGATGGACATATGTCTTTTTTCGACCGTACTAACTATGTAACTATGTAACATAACATGGGGGGGGGGTCTCCTGGCTGTTCACACAGGTGTGTCATTGCTGTACATTGACCATGCATTGCTTCTGTGGTATTGCAAAGGCAAAGACAAATGCTTCCAGCCATCCATTGCACTAATGGATTGGTCATCAGCTGGCTGTCTATGTCCCGCATCAATATAGACCAAAGTACAGAGGGTTAGGCTATGCTATTGTGCACCTACCTGATGCATCAGAAGGTGCGAGGCCCTTGCTAAATTCTGTGCACAGACTTTGAGATCTATGCTTTAGACTGTATCTAAACCTGCTCCAACATGGACTGACATTCTGGCCTACTTTCAGCCGATGCGACTTGTCTGTCGCTGAACAGTCGCTTTTTATGTATTCAGCACCTATGTATAATGTTGTAAAAATGCTCTAGAAGCTAAAGTCGCAGAAATGTCACACATATTTGGCCTGCAACTTTCTGTGCGACAAATTCAGACAGGAAAAATCAGTATAAATCCTTAGAAAATTATCCCCCAGTGTCTCCATCTGCTGGCGGTATTGAATAAGCATTGCTGCACTGATGGGGTATGCATTAGACGAAAAAAAAGAAGAAAAAGAAGAATAATACGCCCAGAAAAGAGGCGAAAAGGAGAAAAACGTAAAAAAACGTGAAAAAAAAGTAAGAGGAAGAGAAGGGAAAAAAAGGTGGAAATGGGTTTAAAAGTGATTTCGGCGGAGAAATATATATATATATATATATATATATATATATATATATATATATATGCGCACACACACACATAGATATAAACGTATTCTCCGTTGAGATATTGCAGCCGCTGCTGTGTCCAGGCCCAGGAGCCTTAGCACTGTGCTGTGATGTCACTCAATACCACTGACATCACTAGGTGTAAACAACATCTCTCCTTTGCTGTGTATGTGACTATGGAGCTGTTTGGTGATGTCGTCTATTACGGCCTTCATAGAAGCAACAGGAGATTGTTGCATCCATCTTGAACCCTCAGAACTACAGTGCTATGATGTCACTCACTTCCACAGGCCTTGCAGAGTGTAAACAACAACAACCCAGCTTTGTTGTGTATGTAACCAAAGGGATTTGTGATGTCACCTAGAACCTTCACAGCAGCGACAGCTTTATGAGGAGCATCAGCACTGCTCTGCCTGAGCAGAACCATCACCGCCATAGGTTGTCAAATAACCCGGATTTAACCCACACAGGTAAGTCCAATGGGGTGCAGGCATGTCCTCTATGCTTACAGCTTCCGTGGGTGTTGGTTTGATACCGTTTGGGGACAGCCAAGGAGGCATCTGCAGGCAACAAAGGTAGGTGTGTGCTTGTGAGTGTGTTTCCTATGCAGATCCTAAGCCCAGTGTCACATGCAAGTAGGAGGAGGTAAGAAGGGTTCCTGGCAAATCCGGGTTATGGATTGCATTTAAAAAGGCCCCGTGGGAGTGCAATGGGCCCCTGTCTTGCTGCTTAGCAATAATGGTATGGGTTTAGGTTCTGCTGTGTGTACTGGTGGTTGACTGCCCCCCAGCCCAGAGTGTGCATGGAAAATTGTCTGGCAGCCTCCCTGACAGCAAGCAGTGATAGTGCCCATGAAGGGGA